>NW_021305412.1:0-1055 GCF_002162155.2 Triticum dicoccoides
TGCTCAACGTGTTTTGAGTGTGCAGGTCACACAAGCTGAGCAAAATCAGAGGCACAATTTGTTCCATACCAAGGGAGTTGTGAAGGAACGTTCTGTGCGCGTCATAATAGACGGAGGGAGCTGCAACAACTTGGCTAGCATGGAGATGGTGGAGAAGCTTTCTCTCACCACAAGACCACATCCACATCCTTACTACATCCAATGGTTCAACAACAGCGGCAAGGTTAAGGTAACACGTACTGTTCGTGTGCATTTTAGTATCTCTACATATGCTGATTATGTTGATTGTGATGTGGTACCTATGCAAGCATGTTCCTTATTACTTGGTAGACCATGGCAATTTGATAAAAATTCTGTACACCATGGTAGAAACAATCACTATACTCTTGTTCATAAGGATAAAAATATTACTTTGCTTCCTATGACTCCTGATTCCATTTTGAAGGATGATATTAATAGAGCTAATAAAGCAAAACAGGAGAAGAATATGAGTGAAAATCAGATTGTGGCAAAAGAATTTGAGCAACAAATGAAGCCTAATAATAAACCATCTAGTGTTGCTTCTGAAATTAAATTGAAAAGTGCATGTTTATTTGCCACCAAATTTGATATTGATGAGCTAGATTTCAACAAATCTGTTTGCTATGCTTTTGTGTGCAAAGAGGCATTATTTTCATTCGAGGACGTGCCTTCCTCTTTGCCTCCTGCTGTCACTAACATTTTGCAGGAGTTCGCTGACGTTTTTCCACAAGACGTGCCACCGGGATTACCGCCTATTCGAGGGATTGAGCATCAGATTGACTTAATTCCCGGTGCTTCACTGCCAAACCGTGCACCATACCGTACCAATCCAGAGGAGACGAAGGAGATTATGCGTCAAGTACAAGAGCTTCTCGACAAAGGTTATATACGCGAATCCCTTAGTCCTTGTGCTGTTCCTATTATTCTAGTGCCGAAAAAGGATGGTACATCACGTATGTGTGTTGATTGTAGAGGCATTAATAATATTACTATTCGTTATCGTCATCCTATTCCTAGGCTAGATGATATGCTTG
>NW_021305413.1:0-1237 GCF_002162155.2 Triticum dicoccoides
CGATTTCCATAGTTGTTGAACCCGAAGGTGCGCTTACGTGTCGGTCATCAACACTCGCAGTTTTGGCCGATTCTGGCCCGTTCCATAGACTATTACTCGCAATTTTGGAGTCCTGGAGTGATTACCATGATTAACGAACCATGGGATGCGTTTACGTGTCGGTCATCAACACTCACAATTTTGGCCTATTCTGGTCCGTCTCATGCACTATTACTCACCGTTTTGGGGGTCCCAGAGCAATGTCCACGTTTGATGATCCCGGGGTGCGTTTACGTGTCGTCCGTCGTCAACACTCATAGTTTTGGCCAATTCTGGCCTGTTTCATGGACTATTACTCACCATTTTTGGGGTCCCAAAGTGATTTCTATGGTTGTCGAACCCCAAGGTGTGCTTACGTGTTGGTCGTGAAGACTTGTTGTTTGTGTCGATTCTGGTCCGTTTCTTGGACTGTTACTCACCGTTTTGGGGGTCCCCAAGCGATTTTCATGGTTGTCGAACCCCAGGGTGTGCTTACGTGTTGGTTTTCAAGACTTGCTATGTGGACCAATTCTGGCCCGTTTTTTGGACTATTACTTAGTTTTGGGGTCCCGAAGTGATTTCCGGGATTGACAAATCTCGGGGTGCATTTACGTGCCAGTCATCAACACTCACAATTTTGGCCGATTCTGGTCCGTTTCGTGCACTATTACTCAGCATTTTGGGAGTCCCAGAGCGATTTCCACGATTGACGATCCCGGGGAGCTTTTACGTGTCGTCCATCGTGAATACTCACATATTTTGGCCAATTCTGACACTTTTCGTGGACTATTACTCACCGTTTTGGGGTCCCGAAGCGATTTCCATAGTTGTTGAACCCCAAAGTGCGCTTACGTGTCGGTCATCAACACTCTCAGTTTTGTCCGATTCTGGCCCGTTTCGTGGATTGTTACTCACCGTATTGGGGTCCCGAAGCGATTTCCATAGTTATTACACCCAAGGTGCGCTTACATGTCGGTCATCAACACTCGCAGTTTTGGCCGATTCTGGCCCGTTTCATGGACTATTACTCACTGTTTTGGGATCCTAGAGTGATTTCAACGATTAACGAACCCTGGGGTGCATTTACGTGTCGGTTATCAACATTGGCAATTTTTGCCAATTCTGGTCCGTTTCATGGACTATAGTCATTGTTTTGGGGTCCCGGAGTGATTTCAACGATCGACGATCCCGGGGTGCGTTTATGTGTCGTCCGGTGTCA
>NW_021305414.1:0-988 GCF_002162155.2 Triticum dicoccoides
TCAAAAATATCTACCACTTGGAAGGTTTTAATGTTTGATAGCACACAATTAGTATGTGCAGACCATGTGCGATGCCTGTTACTCCTGCTCTTCTTCAGCCCCTTGATTCAAATTTTAAGTAGCCCCGGAATTTTACTCCCGCCTCTGCATCCCTCGCAATCTAAAAAATATTTGCTCGCCCTTGATCCAAATTTTCAGTAGCCTCTCCTTGTTACTCCCGCCTAGTAAAATTTTCAATTGCCGCACTATTTCCTCAAACACCACCTTGCCGCCCCTCCACACACACCACACACTCCCCAAAACCTCCACTCACACAGACACACACCACCCTCAAAACCATTGGTAGGTCACCGCCATCGCCGGCACCTCCATCGTCGGCGCCTCCATCCTCAACCTCTGGCTGTGTGCCGGGGAGCTTGAAGGCCAATGGCCAAAAAGAGGTTTATCACAGCCTTTTCGCCCGACGCCGGCGAGGTGGCCGCCGAGGTGGCCGCCGAGGTGTCCCAGTCGTCCTCTGCAGGCTCGATCCGCAATCACCGGTCCCCCGATCCGCCCGCCGTCGTGCCCCTACGCCGGTTCGAGGACTTCCCTGTCCTTCCTCGGACCCGACAGCTGACGAGGTCCTACCTTGGGGTCTGGCAGTGGCGGTGGGGGACGTGGGTGGCCGAGATTACACATCGGGAGACCCACACCCGCCTGTGGCTCGGTAGCTTCCACACTGCCGAGCTCGCGGCCATGGAGTATGACCACTGGCAGGTCCGCTACCACGGCATGGTGGCTAGGCTCAATTTCCCATTCGACACACGTCCAGTCGACCTCGTTCCGCCGGAGCCAGAGGTGGTGAGCTCGGCTATGGCGCAGGAGGACCGCGAGGCGTGGGAGCGCCTCCCAGACAAGGCTGCCGATGAGGCCTACATGCAAGAGCTCCGTCGGCAGCACCCTGAGCTCGTGGAGGTGGAGCGGGCCATATTTGCCGACGAGGATGGCG
>NW_021305415.1:0-1574 GCF_002162155.2 Triticum dicoccoides
TGTCTTCTTCTTGAAGATCCATTTATTCTCAATTGCTTGCCGATCATCGGGCAAGTCAACCAAAGTCCATACTTTGTTCTCATACATGGATCCCATCTCAGATTTCATGGCTTCAAGCCATTTTGCGGAATCTGGGCTCACTACCGCTTCTTCATAGTTCGTAGGTTCATCATGATCTAGTAGCATGACTTGCAGAACAGGATTACCATACCACTCTGGCGCGGATCTTACCCTGGTTGATCTACGAGGTTCAGTAGTATCTTGTTCTGAAGTTTCATGATCATCATCATTAGCTTCCTCACTAACTGGTGTAGGTGTCACAAACAGTTTTCTGTGATGCACTACTTTCCAATAAGGGAGCAGGTACAGTTACCTCATCAAGTTCTACTTTCCTCCCACTCACTTCTTTCGAGAAACTCCTTCTCTAGAAAGTTTCCGAACTTAGCAACAAAAGTCTTGCCTTCGGATTTGTGATAGAAGGTGTATCCAATAGTCTCCTTTGGATATCCTATGAAGACACATTTCTCCGATTTGGGTTTGAGCTTATCAGGTTGAAGCTTTTTCACATAAGCATCGCAGCCCCAAACTTTCAGAAACGACAACTTTGGTTTCTTGCCAAACCACAGTTCATAAGGCGTCGTCTCAACGGATTTTGATGGTGCCCTATTTAACGTGAATGCAGCCGTCTCTAGAGCGTATCCCCAAAATGATAGCGGTAAATCAGTAAGAGACATCATAGATCGCACCATATCTAGTAAAGTACGATTACGACGTTTGGACACACCATTACGCTATGGTGTTCCGGGTGGCGTGAGTTGCGAAACTATTCCACAATTTTTCAAATGTACACCAAACTCGTAACTCAAATATTCTCCTCCACGATCAGATCGTAGGAATTTTATTTTCTTGTTACGATGATTTTCTACTTCACTCTGAAATTCTTTGAACTTTTCAAAAGTTTCAGACTTGTGTTTCATTAAGTAGATATACCCATATCTGCTTAAGTCATCTGTGAAGGTGAGAAAATAATGATATCCGCCACGAGCCTCAATATTCATCGGACCACATACATCTGTATGTATGATTTCCAACAAATCTGTTGCTCTCTCCATAGTACCGGAGAACGGTGTTTTAGTCATCTTGCCCATGAGGCATGGTTCGCAAGCACCAAGTGATTCATAGTCAAGTGGTTCCAAAGGTCCATCAGTATGGAGTTTCTTCATGCGCTTTACACCGATATGACCTAAACGGCAGTGCCACAAATAGGTTGCACTATCATTATCAAGTCTGCATCTTTTGGCTTCAACATTATGAATATGTGTGTTACTACTATCGAGATTCAATAAGAATAGACCACTCTTCAAGGGTGCATGACCATAAAAGATATTACTCATATAAATAGAACAACCATTATTCTCCGATTTAAATGAATAACCGTCTCGCATAAAACAAGATCCAGATATAATGTTCATGCTTAACGCTGGCACCAAATAACAATTATTTAGGTCTAATATTAATCCCGAAGGTAGATGTAGAGGTAGCGTGCCGACTGCGATCACATCGACTTTGGAACC
>NW_021305416.1:0-1133 GCF_002162155.2 Triticum dicoccoides
TAGATGGTTAGTGCGTATAGGCTCGTAGCCAGACTCAGATCAAATACCAAGATCTCGTTAAGCGTGTTATTATGAAGCAACCGCGGACGCCGACCAGGGCCAGGCCCACCTCTCTCCTAGGCGGTCTCAACCTGCCCTGTCGCTCCGCCACAAAGATCCACACAGAGGGCCGTCGGGACAAAGGTCCTTTCAGCCCCCAATCCGTGAATCACTCGCGGGTACTCTTCGAGCTGACCCGACTTTAGTCACCATCTGTATAGTATGTATGTATGTATAGTATATACCCGTGATCACCTCCCAGGTGATCACGGCCCGATAGTATAGCAAGGCAGACTGACAAGAATGTAGGGCCAATGATGATAAACTAGCATCCTATACTAAGCATTTAGGATTGCAGGTAAGGTATCAACAGGTGTAGCAACAATGTCAGGCTATGCATCAGAATAGGACCAACGGAAAGCAGTAACATGCTACACTACTCTAATGCAAGCAGTATAGAGTAGAATAGGCGATATCTGGTGATCAAGGGGGGGGCTTGCCTGGTTGCTCTGGCAAGAGAGAGGGGTCGTCAACTCCGTAGATGAACTGGGCAGCAGCAGCGTCGGTCTCGTAGTCTACCGGAGAGAAGAGGGGGAAGAACAATGAATACCAAGTAAACAGATGCATATCGATGCATGACATGCCAAGGAGCGATGCTAGGCGTGCCCTAACGTGGTATGAGGTGGTACTGGTTAAGGGGGGAATCATCCGGGAAAGTATTCCCGGTGTTTCGTGTTTTCGGACAGATGAACCGGAGGAGAAAAGTTGCGAGTTCGATAGGTTAGGGGTGTGTGGCGGACGAACGGACTGCGTATCCGGAATCGTCTCGTCGTTCTGAGCAACTTTCATGTTGAAAAAATTTTAATCCGAGTTACGGATTAAAAGATATGATTTTTAAAAGATTTTAACAATTTTGGAATTTAATTATTTATTTAATTAATTCGAAAAATGGATTTATGACGTCAGCATGATGTCATGCTGACATCAGCAGTCAACAGAGTTGACTGGTCAACCTGACCAGTGGGTCCCACTGGTCAGTGACACATTTTAATTAACAGATTAATAAAACTAATCATAATTAATTAAGGGGGTGG
>NW_021305417.1:0-924 GCF_002162155.2 Triticum dicoccoides
ATGAAGAAAGCAATAGCAACATACTAAACGATCGGGTGCTAAGCTAATGGAATGGGTCATGTCAATCAGATCATTCTACTAATGATGTGACCTCGTTAATCAAATAACAACTCATTGTTCATGGTTAGGAAACATAACCATCTTTGATTAACGAGCTAGTCAAGTAGAGGCATACTAGTGACACTTTGTTTGTCTATGTATTCACACATGTATTATGTTTCCGGTTAATACAATTCTAGCATGAATAATAAACATTTATCATGATTATAAGGAAATAAATAATAACTTTATTATTGCCTCTAGGGCATATTTCCTTCAGTCTCCCACTTGCACTAGAGTCAATAATCTAGTTCACATCGCCATGTGATTTAACAGTAATAGTTCACATCACCATGTGATTAACACCCATAGTTCACATCGATATGTGATCAACACCCAAAGGGTTTTACTAGATTCATTTATCTAGTTCACATCGCTATGTGATTAACACCCAAGGAGTACTAAGGTGCGATCATGTTTTGCTTGTGAGAGAATCTTAGTCAACGGGTCTGTCACATTCAGATCCGTAAGTATTTTGCAAATATTTATGTCAACAATGCTCTGCACGAAGCTACTCTAGCTAATTGCTCCCACTTTCAATATGTATCCAGGTTGAGACTTAGTGTCATCTGGATCAGTGTAAAAGTTTGCACTGATGTAACTTTTACAACAAACTCTTTTATCACCTCCATAATCGAGAAACATCTCCTTAGTCCTTACTAAGGATATTCTTGACCAATGTCCAGTGATCTACTCCTAGATCACTATTGTACTCTCTTGCCAAATTCAGAGCAAGGTATACAATAGGTCTGGTACATAGCATAGCATACTTTATAGAACCTATGACTGAGGCACAGGGAATGACTTTTCATTCTCTTTCTATTT
>NW_021305418.1:0-2392 GCF_002162155.2 Triticum dicoccoides
TCCGACCACCAATCAGCACCACGCCCCACTCCTCTTCACCTTATATCCTATTTATCGAGATATCATTAGTTTTTACACATGGCATTACTCCCGCATGGGTCAATCACAACGAGTGTTTTTATAAAAAATGCATCTTGATGTTCTGTGCAATGCATGGATCTTGCTAGCACTCCTACAGAAGACTAAGTTCGTGATGATGGTGTGTCTGCCATCCGTTGTTTGTGACCATTAGATCTACATCTAACGACTGTGAGGTAAGTTGTTGCCTTTTCTCACAAACATCCCACTTGTCTACCAATTTACAGAAAAACCCATAATTAGTATCTTAAAACCAACCACATCCCTCCCTGACCTCACCAAAACAGCCCAAGGAATATATTCTAATTGAAACATAATATATCTCTAGTGATATATGTATATCAAAATTAGAGTGTTTTGTATCAAGTTTGTGAATAAGTATTATTCTAATTATGATTCATTGCAACACACATGAACATTGCTAGTATTTCCAACCATGCAAAAAAAGTTCCCTAGTATTCCCTAGTTTTGAGTTTTCCATCAAGATATTAGTCACTCATGGTTGATATTTACTTTCAATCATGTACACATATGCACCATGTAACTAGCCTTGCTTATTGGGTTCCAAAGCTTAACTTTCACTCCTACTTACAATATGTAGAGTATTTAACAAAAAACTACCACTTTCAACCAGCCCTAGGAAGAATCTATTATACAAAAAATAGCAAAAACATACCCAAAATTTCTTAATCCATGCCAAAAACTACTACCTATCGATTAGGTTAGTTTAAACCCATTTATGACAGGGTTGGCCCACACGTCCGTGCTGACGAGGCAGCTTAAGCCAACACATTTTGTTTGACCGTTGACACGAGGGACCCACATCTGACCTTCTATCCTATTATTCCCCCTCAAATCATTATTTTTCCTGAACATTACTTCAAACAGTACTGATGCATGTTCATCAGTGGCGCCGGTGATGAGCGAGTTAGCCGCCGCTCCGCCGGACGGGCCGGACGCCGCGCTGGCCTCCGCACGGGTTGTCAGGCTGGTCCGAGCGTGACTCACGAGCGAGCAAGCCGCCGCGCTGGCCTTCACTGGAGCCAGATGGCTGGCCTTAGCCCGGCGCGCGCGAGCAAGCCGCCGTGCCGCCGTGCCAATCTAGCTAGCAAACCTTGCAGACAAGAGCTGGACGGAGCTATCTTGGCTAGCTAGCGGCCGCGAGCGTCGGACGGAGCTGGCATCCGGGCTGCCGCAAGATGGGCTCCGCACCGCCGGCGGTTTTGAACTCGCCTTCTGTCGGCGGCGGTAGCTGCGTCCCATGGTCGAGGATGACTAGGTGGGCGGGCCGAAGGTAGGAGGTCACTCGGGGATTTTTGTGCAGACTGACATGTAGGTCCCACAAGTCCTAACGCCCGGTCAAATAGAAGGCGTTGACTTAATGGGCGACATGGGCCCTGTTTGGATACTCTAAGTCAGAGGTCAATCTAACCCTGAACTAACTGTAACCAAAGTGGTGTTTGGTTGGTAGGGTTAGATTGACAACAAATGTATCCAAACAGGGCCATGGGTTGTAACGTGCCTACAACGTGACAACAAATTTTCTTTCTAGGGAAGTGTTCCATGACTTTTCTTAACGGAAATTGGAATCTAATATTCCCTTCCTTCATATCAATAATTGCACCAATCGTTCTAAGGAAAGGTCTACCAAGAATAATAGGACATGAAGGATTGCAATCTATGTCAAGAACAATAAAATCTACGGGCACATAATTCCTATTTTAAACAATAAGAACATCATTAATTATTCCCATAGGTTTCTTAATAGTGGAATCCGCAAGGTGCAAGTTTAAAGAGCAATCATCAAAATCACGGAAACCTAGCAAATCACACAAAGCCTTTGGAATCATGGAAACACTAGAACCCAAATCACAAAAAGCATAGCATTCATGATCTTTAATTTTAATTTTAATAGTGGGTTCCCACTCATCATTAAGTTTTCTAGGGATAGAAACTTCCAACTCAAGTTTTTCTTCATAAGATTGCATCAAAGCATCAACGATATGTTTAGTAAAAGCTTTATTTTGACTATAAGCATGAGGAGAATTTAGCATGGATTGCAACAAGGAAATACAATCTATCAAAGAGAAATTATCATAATTAAATTCCTTGAAATCCAAAATAGTGGGTTCATTAATATTTAAAGTTTTGACTTCTTCAATACCACTTTTAACAATTTTAGCATCAAGATCTAAAGACTCGGAATTTTTGGAACGCTGTCTAGGTAAAGGTGGATCATATTCAGTCCCATCATTATCAAGATTCATATTGCAAAACAAAGATTTAATAGGGGACACATCAATAACTTTTAGAT
>NW_021305419.1:0-1383 GCF_002162155.2 Triticum dicoccoides
GCGAAGGTTAAAACGGAGTCTATTTGACAAACTATCGTTGTGGTTTTGATGCGTAGGTGAGATTGGTTCTTACTTAAGCCCGTAGCAGCCACGTAAAACATGCAACAACAAAGTAGAGGACGTCTAACTTGTTTTTGCAGGGCATGTTATGATGTGATATGGTCAAGGCATGATGCTGAATTTTATTGTATGAGATGATCATGTTTTGTAACCGAGTTATCGGCAACTGGCAGGAGCCATATGGTTGTCGCTTTATTGTATGCAATGCAATCGCGATGTAATGCTTTACTTTATTACTAAACGGTAGTGATAGTCGTGAAAGCATAAGATTGGCGAGACGACAACGATGCTACGATGGAGATCAAGGTGTCGCGCCGGTGACGATGATGATCATGACGGTGCTTCGGAGATGGAGATCACAAGCACAAAATGATGATGACCATATCATATCACTTATATTGATTGCATGTGATGTTTATCTTTTTATGCATCTTATCTTGCTTTGATTGACGGTAGCATTATAAGATGATCTCTCACTAAATTATCAAGAAGTGTTCTCCCTGAGTATGCACCGTTGCCAAAGTTCGTCGTGCCCAGACACCACGTGATGATCGGGTGTGATAAGCTCTACGTCCATCTACAATGGGTGCAAGCCAGTTTTGCACACGCAGAATACTCAGGTTAAACTTGACGAGCCTAGCATATGCAGATATGGCCTCGGAACACGGAGACCAAAAGGTCGAGCGTGAATCATATAGTAGATATGATCAACATAACGATGTTCACCATTGAAAACTACTCCATCTCACGTGATGATCGGTCATGGTTTAGTTGATTTGGATCACGTAATCACTTAGAGGATTAGAGGGATGTCTATCTAAGTGGGAGTTCTTAAATAATATGATTAATTGAACTTAAATTTATCGTGAACTTAGTCCTGGTAGTATTTTGCAAATCATGTTGTAGATCAATAGCTCGCGTTGTTGCTTCCCTGTGTTTATTTTGATATGTTCCTAGAGAAAATTGTGTTGAAAATTGTTAGTAGCAATGTTGCGGATTTGATCCGTGATCTGAGGTTAAATCCTCATTGCTGCACAGAAGAATTATGTCCTTAATACACCGCTAGGTGACGGACCTATTGCAGGAGCAAATGCAGACGTTATGAACGTTTGGCTAGCTCAATATGATGACTACTTGATAGTTTAAGTGCACCATGCTTAACGGCTTAGAATCGGGACTTCAAAGACGTTTTGAATGTCATGGACCATATGAGATGTTCCAGGAGTTGAAGCTAATATTTCAAGCAAATACCCGAGTTGAGAGATATGAAGTCTCCAACAAGTTCTATAGCTAAAAGATGGAGGAGAATCGCTCAACTAGTGA
>NW_021305420.1:0-1977 GCF_002162155.2 Triticum dicoccoides
GAAGTGATCCTGGCATATACCGGAAGTCAGAGTCCCAAAATAGGCCAGACCTGACTCGCATGATGGTCATCATAGAGTAGGCGGCGTCCTGCACAGCCATCTCAATAGTAACCCCGAGTCCATAGGAGCAGTGAAGGGGCTCGGTGGATCCAGGATAAGATGGAAATATCCTGACAGTGCAGAGATACTGGCTTTGATTAAAATCTCGAAATTGCTCTTCGACCGTGTACTCAGGATACCAACGGTATCCAGCCTCAGTCATTACCCTGACCAACATGGCGGTATGACCGGGTACATCTAGGCATCGAGTCAGGCGAACCACTTGATTGAGGTCGCGAGTGGCCATCTGAAAGCACAACCATAATGCAAAGGCATTAGAATTTCTAGCAAAATTTCGGCAGCATAACAGCTGTAAATGCTCAAGAAGGATTTTGAGACATTTGACAAAGGATTTCATACACACTCAACAACATCATATCAAGTTCTGAGTCCATCCTAGCAACATAATGTGGTAGTAGAACTAAACTAGGCTTGTATCCATCCATCCTATAAGGTACTACTGAGTAGTAACACGTGAACCTGTTAGAGAGAATAGATCCTAATTCCTTAACCCCCGGTGGAAGAATAGACTGACTCAGATCAGAATGTCATAAGATAAAGAAGTAAAAAGAGCCTTACGTTCCAACCCACAAACAATTCCCCTACATATAACTAAAGAATTTCTAGACTCAACATCGACCAGTTTGGCTTGAAGAACCTACAGGCAGTCCGGCTCTGATACCAACGCTGTCAGGACCCCGACTCGATGTCACATTGATCTAGCCTGTAACACCTCATATCACTTTGCGGCCTCACACACGGTATCCCCACGGGTGTCGCCTTACCTTTGCCCGGGACCGTTTGCGCCTTTTGGCTCACATATATGATAGTGTTGCTAGCATCCATATGATAAGGAGCCCGGGCTGACATGACTAGTCGTAAACCCAAAGTGGCACAGACTTACAGGGACAGGCATCCATGACCCAGCTTCGAACGTGTCGGTCAACAGCAAGTGGGTCCGGGCTGTAGCACTGGGCTAGCAGGACTCCAGTACTCAAAGCGTGACATTTCCCCGAAGGGACAGACACAGGAACGAAGAAGGACACATGCCGGCCAGCCTAAGTGTTACGGAGCAGTAGCAAGCTACCATGGCTCAGTGGAGACACTAGGAGACATTTCCCGGTAAGAGAGGCTACTAAAGATAAACAACTAGATAGTCAGATCCCGCACATACCAAGCATTTCAATAACATACACACAATATGCTCGATATGTGCAAATACAACATGGCATCACAACATGACTCTATGACACAAGTACTTTATTTAAGGCTCAGAGAGCCATACATAATCATACACACAAGTACGGGTCACACGACCCAGCATTCAAGTCATACAGTCATACAAACCAGCAGCGGAAGTAGCTTGTCTGGGTACAGACAACTAGTAAAATAAAAGAGGCTTGGAAAGCCTAGCTATACTACGTGGTCCTTCACAAGCTCAGGATCACCACCTGGGCCTTAGCCTACTCATTGATGTCAACGTCTACGTAGAACCCATCAGAAGGGGTTGCAGCGTCTTCTGTAAAAAATGTAGATTATAGCAACATGAGTACAAAGGTACTCAGCAAGACTTACATCAGATCCTACATACATGCACATTATCAAGAAGGGTTGGTGGAGTTGTTGCAGCAAGCCAGCTTTGACTCTTGGCTAGGCTATCCTACGAGACTCCAACTTGAAATGGTTTTGCGCACACGAGTCCACTACTCACCACTTCAATACACTACCGGGGATCCACCTCCGTCTTCCTACGGAAGAGCCATCCTCGGCACTCACACTTATCTTGAGGCTTTTAGTAGTTTCCATTTACTTGTCTATGAACTGTATAGGCAACCAAGTAGTCCTTTACCGCGGACGCGGCTATTCGAATAGATCATG
>NW_021305421.1:0-588 GCF_002162155.2 Triticum dicoccoides
ACCCTCGATTCCCCTACTCAACCGCCGCCGCCGACCCCCCGCACCCCGCGCACCGTCTTATAAAAAAATAAGTATCAAACAGCTTTTTAAATGCTACTGTCTTATAAAAAAAATATTACCGTTATTATTTAAACAAGTTTGAACATATTTAAACACAAATAAGTATCAAACAGCTTTTTAAATGCTAAAAAAAATTTGTGGAGCCTGGGAGTCGAACCCAGGACCTCCTGGTGTGAGAACTGGCTGCTGACCAGTCGAGCTAGTAGAGGGGACTTGATGTGGATCAGTTCTGGTGGTACATAACCTGTTGGCTCGAGTTGAAATAAAAAAAATACTAATGGCGCACCACGGTGAGGTGCGCCATTAGTATGGATATGCTAATGGCGCACCACGGTGAGGTGCGCCATTAGTATTGTGCCCGATCCCCCCTTCCCTCTCCCCCTTCACCCGATCCCCCCTTCCCTCTCCCCCTCGCCAGTTCCCTCTCCCTCTCGATCCACCGCCGCCGCCGCTGCTGCCCTGACCCACTGCTCGCCCTCGCCCTCGCCCTCTCCCTCCCTCGCCCTCTCCTCGCCTTCCCTCTCCCTC
>NW_021305422.1:0-954 GCF_002162155.2 Triticum dicoccoides
TTGGTGAGATAACCTCGACGCCACCCAGTACTGGGGCGGGAGTTCGGGAGTATTGCCATAACTTGTATAACGGATGCTTTTCGAAGGTCGAGGTAGATGATTTCCGAAGGTTTCTTGGTTATGTGTTGAAGGATGGATACAGCTGGATGTAGGATTTGCTAGTTTGGGTGAGATATTATGCTTCCCCTGTATCCCCAACACCCGGTTGCATAACCGGAAAATTTCGGGAGTTTCATAGGTGGGAATTCAAGTAGCTCTTAGGATATCTTTTCGACAGATGTATGATATGAAATTGGGGTTCGACGTCTAGTGGTCCGCCTATTCACGGTCGGTTTTACAGTGGCCTCGTTGTGTCTTAAAGAGTCCTTGGCTATGCCGACTCGGGGACGCTTCGTATGTCATGTGCACTGCCTTGTACATGGTGGTGCTGTACGATCGAGCCCGTGTAGGCCCCACCACGAAAACTTCGGACGAAATCTCTATCATATGTTTGTTCCGGCTTATTCTGCAAGCCAATCCTTTGTTTTCGTTTTGAGTTGTGGTATTCGAGTTGCTTCGAAGTCAAATGTTGATTCCATACCTTCCCCAAATGGCGTTCTCATAGTTCTATGTGAATACTAATCCTTCATAATAATCAAGATTGTCTTGTCAATCCTTTTCAACCGGTGTGCTTCTCTTCAAGTGGATTCGATCATTTCAACTTCCGCAAGATCAATTATCACTTCTTCTCAACGGTGTTTGTTTCATCCGTCTCCAAGTTGCCTTTGTTTTTCCCGCCCTCCCACCCGTTTACTTCAAGGATTCAGATTTCTTAATCACCATCCATTTTTATTGATGGAAGTCTCTCCATTCTTTTTCCTTCATGTTTTTACCCGGTGGTTCACATGAAGATGCTCTTTTAGTTCGTCATTCCCCACTCATTTTTCATCTCCGGTGGTTTCAAGTTAAGCTTTT
>NW_021305423.1:0-1361 GCF_002162155.2 Triticum dicoccoides
GAAATACATAAGTATAGGCTATTTTTTGAGTCCGTATGTGTGGGGAAACAAGAGATAGGGTTGATTTCGGACCCCTCCACCAAGGGCCACGAAATTCCCCCCTCTTCCTCCATATATACAGCCCTTAGGGCATCGTTTAGACTTTGGGTTTTGTTTAGATTAAAAGTTCGCCATAGCTGCAACTTCGCGTACTTCGTTTGTGTTCAACGACCAGACAAAGGCGTCACAGAACCCCACCTTGATCAATAAAGCTTTCATCTTATATTCGCAATATCCAGATTGCAATCTTAGTTTCTTGCTTGTTCTTTGTTTGCTTGCAGGAAACAGACCCTCGTGGTCAGGTTGATCGTGCTCCGGCGTGGTCAATAACCTCTCGGAGTTGGTTTAGCGATTGCTAAGGCGCGACGTCCTCGCACGTTCGTAGTCGGATCGTCAAAGTCGACTTTCACCAAAGCGAAATCCACCATCTCATCGAAAGACGGGACACCTCTTGATAGAGGCGGGGTGTCCCGATCTTTCGATGAGATGATAACTATCAATTTGGTGAAGATGACTTTGACGATCCGACTACAAACGTGCACGACGTTGCGCCTTAGCAATCGCTAAACCAACTCCGAGAGGTTATTGACCACGCCGAAGCACAATCAACCTGACCACGAAGCTCTATTCCTGCAAGCAATCGAAGAACAAGCAAGAATATGATAAAGCAATCTGAATATTGCGAATATAGATGAAGTATTGATAAAGGTGGGGATCCGTAAGCGGTCTTGGTCTGGTCGTTGGACACAAACAAAGTACACGAAGTTGCAATGGCTAACTTTTAACTAAACAAATCCCAAGGAAAAGCTACTAGATGGATCTACTTATATAGGAGCAAGTGGTGGCGGCCAAGGAGGTGGGAGGACGTCCCAAGGCAGCCTAAAACTAAATCTAGGTCGTACAAGGCCAATGGGCCCAAGTGGAGGTGATGTAACACCTTTGGACTTGTAGTTTGACTCGGATTCTGCTGCAGCATCAGATTGTTTCGTCCACAACTCAACGCTCCGGACGAATTTGAAGGTGATTCCAATCGGGTTGGAAAGTGCACGAAATCTAGTTTCCAACAAAAAAAGAATCACCCAATTCGGAGTCCGTATGAAAAACTTGTGTGCGTTTTGAGTCAGGTATGTCTGTGCAGTCCGAATCTGAATCCAGAACGTGAGAGACTTGGACTCTATCTTCTCTTGGGCCAAAAGTGACGTGAGAGAACTTTTTGGACAGCAAATAAACATCTCTTTCTTCCTTATCTTCATATGTGGATTGTACAAATGTCCCATACACCTGCAATTAGACAAAACACAAAAGTGTGTGAAGTATTTTTG
>NW_021305424.1:0-1689 GCF_002162155.2 Triticum dicoccoides
AGCATGAGTCGTATAGTAGATACGATCAACATGAAGATGTTCACCGATGATGACTAGTCCGTCTCACGTGATGATCGGACACGGCCTAGTTGACTCGGATCATGTAATCACTTAGATGACCAGAGGGATGTCTATCTGAGTGGGAGTTCATAAGATGAACTTAATTATCCTGAACATAGTCAAAAGACCTTTTGCAAATTATGTCGTAGCTCGCGCTTTAGTTCTACTGTTTTAGATATGTTCCTAGAGAAAATATAGTTGAAAGTTGATAGTAGCGATTATGCAATCAGTAGAAAGCTTATGTCCTTAATGCACCGCTCAGTGTGCTGAACCCCAACGTCGTTTGTCGATGTTGCGAACATCGGACATACACGTTTTGATAACTACGTGATAGTTCAGTTAAATGGATTAAGTAGAGGCACCAAAGACGTTTTTGAAACGTCGCGGAACATATGAGATGTTTCGAGGGCTGAAATTAGGATTTCAGGCTCGTGCCCACGTCAAGAGGTTTGAGACCTCCGACGATTTTCTTAGCCTGCAAACTAAGGAGAGAAGCTCAATTGTTGAGCTTGTGCTCAGATTGTCTGAGTACAACAATCACTTGAATCAAGTGGGAGTTAATCTTCCAGATGAGATAGTGATGTTTCTCCAAAGTCATTGCCACCGAGCTGCTAGAGCTTCGTGATGAACTATAACATATCAAGGATAGAGATGATGATCCTTGAGGTATTCGCGTTGTTTGACATCGCGAAAGTAGAAATCAAGAAGGAGCATCAATTGTTGATGGTTGATGAAACCACTAGTTTCAAGAAGGGCAAGGGAAAGAAGGGATACTTCATGAAACGGCAAATCAGCTGCTGCACCAATGAAGAAACCCAAGGTTGAACCCAAACCCGAGACTAAGTGCTTCTGTAATAAGGGGAACAACCACTGGAGCAGCATTACCCTAGATACTTGGTAGATAAGAAGGCTGGCAAGGTCGATGAAAGTATATTGGATATACATTATGTTAATGTGTACTTTACTAGTACTCCTAGTAGCACCAGGGTATTAGATACCGGTTCGGTTGCTAAGTGTTAGCAACTCGAAATAAAAGCTACGGAATAAACGGAGACTAGCTAAAGGTGAGCTGACGATATGTGTTGGAAGTTTCTTTTCCAAGCTAGATGTAATCAAGCATCGCACGCTCCCTCTACCATCAAGATTAGTATTAAACCTGAATGGTTTATTGAATCTCGATCGTAGTGATACACATTTTCATGCCAAAAGATATAAGATAGTAATGATAGTACCACTTACTTGTGGCACTGCCATGTAAGTCATATTGGTATAAAACGCATGAAGAAGCTCCATGTTGATGGATCTTTGGACTCACTCGTTTTTGAAAAGTTTGAGACATGCGAACCGTGTCTATTGGTGTATATGCATGAAGAAACTCCATGCAAATGGATCGTTCGGACTCACTTGATTTTGAATCACTTGAGATATGCAAATCATACCACATGGGCAAGATGACTGAAAAGCCTCATTTTCAGTAAAATGGAACAAGATAGCAACTTGTTGGAAGCAACACATTTTGATGTGTGCAGTCCAATGAGTGCTGAGGCATGCAGTGAATATCGTTATGTTCTTACTTCATAGATGATTCGAGTAGATGTTGAGAATATTTACTTGATGAAACACAAGTCT
>NW_021305425.1:0-754 GCF_002162155.2 Triticum dicoccoides
CGCATGCGGAGCCGCGGCAACCCGCGTCGCCTCTAGCTCCAGCTCGTTCCAGGCTCGGCCTCGCAGGGGGATGTGGAGGGGGGTCACGATCCCCCCTCCCCACCCCCTGCCCGGCTTCGCGCTAACGCACACAGTGGGCTTGGTTGAGAGGCGCAGTGTGGACATTCTATTTTTCCATCAATGGGGACGCGCGCAAACCCCCGGAGCCACAACCCCTAAGATAGACAACGGGGTGACAGGGTATGATGGACTCGCCTACGCATGCGGCGCCGCGGTAAGCCGCGTCACCGCATACTCCGGCTAGTTCCAGGCTGGGCCTCACAGGGGGATGTGGAGGGGGGTCACGACCCCCCTACCCACCCCCTGCTCGCCCTCGCGCTAACGCATGCAGTGCGCTTGGTTGACAGGCGCAGTCCGGACATTCTGTTTTTTCATCAAAGGGGGCGCGCGCAAGCCCCCGGAGCCACACCCCCTAAGACAGACAGGGGGGCGACGGGGTATGACGGACTCGCCTACGCATGCGGTGCCGTGGCAAGCCGCGTCGCCGCGTGCTACGGCTCGTTCCAGACTCGGCCTCGCAGGGGGATGTGGAGGGGGGTCATGACCCCCCCTCCCCACCCCCTTCTCGGCCTCGCGCTAACGAATGCACTGCGCTTGGTTGAGAGGCGCAGTGCGGACATTCTGTTTTTCCATCAAAGGGGATGTGCGCAAACCCACGGAGCCACACCCCCTAAGATAGACAGGGGGCGACAGG
>NW_021305426.1:0-1472 GCF_002162155.2 Triticum dicoccoides
CCTGAGCGAGTTCAAGCCGTCCTTAATTGGACTCCACCTGAATCGGTCAAGCAAGTTCGGAGCTTTCTGGGCTTAGCGAGCTATTGTCGTCGCTTTGTCGAGAACTTCTCCAAGGTTGCTAAACCTCTAACCGAACTCCTCAAGAAAGATAAGAAGTTCGAATGGACTCCACAATGTGAGCACAGCTTTCAGGAACTGAAAAGACGCCTGACTTCTGCTCCCGTACTGGTACCGCCAGACTTCTCCAAGGACTTTGTTATCTACTGCGACGCCTCGCGACAAGGACTAGGTTGCATTCTCATGCAAGATCGACACGTAATTGCCTACGCTTCACGACAATTGCACCCACATGAGGAGAATTATCCTACCCATGATCTAGAGCTTGCAGCCGTAGTCTATGCACTTAAGACCTGGCGACATTACCTCCTCGGTAATCGTTGCGAAATATTCACTGATCACCAGAGTTTGAAGTACATCTTCACCCAACCAGATCTGAACCTCAGGCAAAGACGTTGGGTCGAGTTGATCACAGATTTCGACTTAGGAATAACCTACACCCCAGGGAAAGCCAACGTCATGGCTGATGCGCTAAGTCGTAAATCCTATTGTAACAATCTGATGTTACAACAAAGTCAACCGCTTCTCCATGAGGAATTTCGGAAGCTTAACCTTCACATTGTTCCTCAAGGATTTCTTTCCACCTTGGTGGCGAAACCTACTCTTACGGATCAAATCATTGCTGCCCAGAAGCGAGATAAGGGAATAGCTAAGATTAAGGAGAACATTGCTAGCGGAGGTGCTAGTTGTTTCTCCACAAATGATCATGGTGTTGTGTACTTTGAGAACCGTCTAGTGGTTCCCAAGAACCAGCATCTACGGCAGTTGATCCTTAAGGAGGCTCATGAATCTCCTCTCACCATTCATCCCGGTAGTACTAAGATGTATCAGGACCTACGCCAGAGGTTCTGGTGGACTAGGATGAAGAGAGAAATTGCTTAGTATATTGCTAATTGCGACGTCTGTCGTCGTGTAAAAGCAGAGCATCAACGGCCTGCTGGCACCCTTCAACCCCTAGCTATTCCTGAATGGAAATGGGATAAAATTGGTATGGATTTCATTACCGGTTTTCCCAGGACTAAGAGAGGGAATAATGCTATCTTCGTCGTGGTCGATCGTCTTTCCAAAGTAGCCCATTTCTTACCTGTTCGTGAGAGTATAACCGCTAGTCAGCTGGCAGACTTATACATCTCCCGAATAGTGTCTCTCCATGGTGTTCCTTTGGAAATTAACTCGGATCGAGGAAGTCTTTTCACCTCTCGATTTTGGGAAAGTTTCCAAAATGCTATGGGAACCCGTCTTTCCTTTAGCACCGCCTTCCACCCTCAGTCGAGCGGTCAAGTGGAACGCGTCAACCAGATTCTAGAAGACATGCTTCGAGCCTCTGTTATCTCATTCGGAATGGATTGGGAGAA
>NW_021305427.1:0-794 GCF_002162155.2 Triticum dicoccoides
TTTTTTTGAATTATTTGATGATTTAGTCTCTAATCACCTCTCTTAACTGCTCAAGTGTGGATCACTCATTCCAAATCATCTAACTTCCCGACCGGTCACCCATCCCTCTCACTACTCTAGCCCGAGCACGCTTAACTTTCGGGCTCTATTCTCCTTCGTTTCCGAGTCTGCACTTGTTGTTTTCCTGACAATAGTAAGATGTCAATCCTATTAACCATCAGGAGTTTAGCTTGAGCATGAAGTCACACATTTCACCGTTTGAGTTTGAAACTATTATTCTAAAAAATAGTAATTATTTAGTAACGCTAATATTTCTTGAATAAGTTTGACCATAGTTTGACCACAGTTTGACCAGAGTTTGACCAGATTTGACCAAAATTCAAAAAATTGAAATAATTATTTAGTAACACTAATATTCTAGAATAACTATGTAGTAACATTAATACTTCTTGAATAAGTAGTTTGACCAGATTTAACCAATTTTTTTAAAAAAAACTGAAATTTGACCATATCTTTCTTTCCTTTTGGAATTTGAGGATTCTAAAAAATTCCAAACAAGCCGTAGGCAGTCTCCATCGGATGCGGATTTTCGTGCTGAATTTTTTGATATATTATACGTTTTTTTCCGACATCGTATGCAAAAGTTATAGCCGTTTTACATTTTCCCTACACTTTTTGCCAAACATGTCCAAATTGTAGTTTTCAAATTTTCCTAACTAGTAGATGTAGTAATATAACTACCTCTCGAAGGATTTTATTTTTTGAAGTTTCTATCATTTTCTTCTGATTTTTTT
>NW_021305428.1:0-2984 GCF_002162155.2 Triticum dicoccoides
AGAGTTTCTGGTAGTCGTAGAACAGGATAGCCACAGAGTCAAAGCTGGCTTGCTGCAACTAAACCCCACATTACCTCTTGATACAAATGCATGTATGATAGGATCTGATGTAAGTCTTGCTGAGTACTTTTGTACTCATGTTGCTTTATTTATGTTTTTGCAGCGGAGACTTCGGTCTTACTAGTGTTCTCATGGACTTCGACTAGTAGCTAGTACCTCAGCTACGATCTTGATCGGATGTTGTAGATAGTCAGGCTTTCAGCCTTTTTCATTTATAGATGTCTGTACTCAGACATGTAATGCTTCCGCTTGTTGCTTGTATGCTCTGTATGATGGGTCTTGTGACCCCTGTTTGCAATATTGCTATGTTGGCTCTTCGGAGCCTTTATCTATATGAGTTGTTGAGTTATGCTGTGATGCCATGTTGTACAGCACATACTTGCATGTTATGCGTATGTGTAATGTGTATTGCTATGTGTGGGATCTGACTATCTAGTTGTTTATCCTTAGTAGCCTCTCTTACCGGGAAATGTCTCCTAGTGCTTCCACTGAGCCCTGGTAGCTTGCTACTGCTCCGGAACACTTAGGCGGGCCGGCATGTGTCCTTCTTCGATCCTGTGTCTGTCCCTTCGGGGAAATGTCACGCGATGAATACCGGAGTCCTGCTAGCCCGCTACAGCCCGGTTCACCGGAGTCCTGTTAGCCCAGTGCTACAGCCTGGATTCACTCGTTGATGACCGACACGTTCGATGCTGGGTCATGGATGCCTGTCCCTGTAAGTTAGTGCCACTTTGGGTTTACGACTAGCCATGTCAGCCCGGGCTCTTTATCATATGGATGCTAGCGACACCATCATATACGTGTGCCAAAATGCGCAAACGGTCCCGGGCAAAGGTAAGGCGACACCCGTGGGGATACCGTGCGTGAGGCCGCAAAGTGATATGAGGTGTTACATGCTAGATCGATGTGGCATTGAGTCGGGGTCCTGACAGCGCTGGTATCAGAGCCTGACTGCCTGTAGGATTACCAAGCCAAACCGGTCGAAGTTGAGTCTAGAAATGCTTTAGTTATGTAAGGGAATTGATTGTGGGTTGGAACGTAAGGCTCTTTTTACTCCTTTACCTCATGGCCTTCTGATCTGAGTCGTCCTATCTTTCCTACGGGGTTAAGGAACTAGGCTTTCTCTTCCGTTTATCAGGATCACGTGTTACTACTCCGTAGTCCCATAGGATTGGTTGATCAGAGTCATACCCTAGTTTTGAGTATTTCCGGTGTAGTTTGTTTAGTATGATCTCAGAACCTTGAGTAATGTTGATGAGTATGTTACCACCCCATTTTTCTAGTAGGTTGTCTCATTCTGAGCATTTTACTGCCGTTATGCTGCCGGATTTTCCTTAGGAGTTCGAGAGATACTAATTCCTTGTCCTACATTCTACAGTCCATAGTTGTTGCTGATTCCGTCCTTGATTCGTTTCTCAGGATGTCATCAGCTAAGCGAAGTTCCGTTGCTCGTAGCCAGAACCACGGAGATGGTAGGGATGAGGACCCTCCCGATCAGCCTTCGTTGGCAGAGTTCATGTTAGAGATGGAGAGGAACAAGCGTGAGTCTAATCGTTTGTTGGCACGTATCGAGGAGAACACCGCACATCAGTTCAAAGGATCTGTGACCATTCATGACTTTATCCGCTTGCACCCACCCACCTTTCATCATTCCATTGAGCCACTCGATGCAGATGACTGGCTCCGTAGCATCACCCATAAGCTGCGTTCCGCGAACGTAGCTGAAGATGACAAGGTCACTTATGCCACATATCACCTGGAAGGTCCTGCTAGCCTTTGGTGGCAGAACTATGAGGCTATGCTTCCAGCTGGCCAGACTCCCACCTGGAGGGATTTCGTTGAGGCTTTTCGCGAGCATCACATTCCTGAAGCCCTCATTGATCGCAAGAGAGAAGAGTTCTGTAGTTTCACCCAGGGTAAGATGGCTGTTGATGCCTATAGTAGAGAGTTTGAGAACCTCGCCCGTTATGCCACAGAAGAGGTGTCCACGGACGCCAAGAAGCAGGCTAGGTTCCGGAAGGGTCTCAACCCCAAGTTGCGCGTGATCTCCACCTGCATCATTGTGATACATTCCAAGCCCTTGTGAACAAGGCCATTAATGCAGAGACAGCTCAACTCACTTACGAGGAGTCTCGTAAGCACACTCGTGCTTTGGGATCTTCCTCCGGTTCTAGCTCTCAGAAGCGCCGGATTTGGGTTCCAAACTCCGCTCTTCCACCCAAATATGTACCGAGGCCATCTTATGTGGCACCTCATCAAGTTCAGCAGTATGCTCCACCCAGGCCTATTGGTGGACCGCCTTCTAATGCAGGTCCACATCCTACCTCCAAGATTTGTTACAAGTGCGGAGAGCCAGGCCACATTGCCCGTATTTGCACTCAGACCAGAGTTGCTCCACCCCAGCCCGAGAAGTCTTTTGGCCGTGGTAAGTCATCACGCAAGATGATCAGTGCCAAGTCAGCTCCCACTGAACATGGACGTGTGCATCACGTCTCAGCTAAAGCCGCTCATGATGATCCAGATGTCGTTCTTGGTACACTCCTTGTCAACTGTCATCCGGCATCGGTTTTGTTCGATACTGGAGCGTCTCATTCCTTCATTTCTGAAAGCTATGCCCGCTTGCACGACATGTCATTTTGTGATATGCCCTCCCCACTACTTATTCAAACTCCTGGATCCAAATGGCAAACTTCTAGGATAAGTTATGGCAATGAAATCCTTGTTGACAGACTTGTATTCCTTGCTTCCTTGATAACTCTCAAGTCTTCGGATATTAACATCATCTTGGGTATGGACTGGATGACAGCTCATCATGCCAAGATTGATTGTTTCACCAGGTCTGTTCAGCTCACACACCCATCTGGCAAGATAGTCACTGTCTCCACTAGAGTTGCAAAGCGTCAGCTCTATTCCCTTAATGCCAG
>NW_021305429.1:0-1464 GCF_002162155.2 Triticum dicoccoides
TGCATAACATTGTAAGAGAGGCATAAGATCAATTTACGATAGCTTATTTACATTGCTTGTATCAAGAAAGGCACTTAGGTTGAGATTCATCATATAGACACATTTGAATTTGCTATATACATGGAAGGAGGGAGTATATATGATTGGTAGTGTTATGATGAATATGTAGCAGTACGAATACAACTGAGGGAATACATCAATATTAGGAAGTGCTTGATTACATTTAGAATACACGACCACAAAAGGATGCGTAGCACATAGATGATTACCATAGTCTAAGGCCTACGTATGTCTCGTTCTTTAGAGCAAGAACAAAAGGGTTGAGATATCACTGAAACTAAATCTCGACTACACTGCAGATGAAACAACATGTGTTTGCTTCAGTGGTCACATAGGCATGGCAGTTAGGTTAGACGCAGCAAAAGTAATTAGAAACGGCCTTTCATTCTTTCTAGGCATTGTTCTACTTACTATAAACAAAAAGGTTGAAAATATAGGTTGATTACATAGGTAAGCAGTGAGCTGGCGCTGATGGATATCCTCCTTAGCCACAACTGCAATGGCCACAAAGTGGGGGCTTCATGAGGGCAAATGTTCTCGTTAAAACCCGGTACCAAAACTCTAATGCAGACTGCTTTGCACTATTTCAGGTGGTGGATCTGTAAGAGAATCAACAATATGACAGGAAACACTATCAATTGCAACATCAACATACGTCTTAATTTGCTCATGATCTAATAGAGTAAGCAAATAAAATCTCAGGTAACCACCTGGTACACAAAACAAAGGACATTTAAATCCTGAAACCTGAAGATATTAGATATACATGGTGTCTTCCACATAGACCAGGAAGAAAAATAATAGTACATCAGTAGAAGCTATATTCTAATGTAATACATGTAATTTATATATCCTGGAAATATAAACAGAAAAAGAAACTGAGCAATATACACCATGCATGTTCAGATAATCATGCTTAAAGGAAGTGCAATGCATACTATGGAATCACACAGCCTAAATCCATCCTCGTCTAGAAGACTGCATTATAACCATACATCAAGAAATTAACGGAAAAGGGGGTTTGTCCGGATGACGAAAAATTGTGTGACAGGCAGCACAGAGTTTTTATATTTCCAAGCCAAAATATATTACAAAAAGATATTAGAGACAATGGCTATGAAGAACTAAGCATCTATATGGAGTGGGGGTGAGAGACGGACCCTTCAACATTTCACTGTCCACAGTTATTCCTGAATGACATGCATTCATTCTTCATCCTAGAAGCATCGATGCTGCACCACGTTGTCAAACGTCAATGATTAATCAAACACATGTCTATAAAAAAGTCTGTTTAGATATGTTGATCCTGCAAAATAAATAAATGGGTGGTCATTATTAGGAATGCATCCTGGGGTTTGCTAATGAATGGAAAGCTATAGTGCATAGGAGTCTAAATGCTACAAA
>NW_021305430.1:0-705 GCF_002162155.2 Triticum dicoccoides
CCCCCTTTAGTCCCGGTTGGTGCCACCAACCGGGACCAAAGGCCTTGTGCTGCTGCGGCGTCGAAAGTTTAGTCCCACCTCGCTAGTTGAGAGGGGTGCACAGTGGTTTATAAGCCCCACTGCCGCACCCCTCTCGAGCTTCTCTCCATTGCAGGCTTACAGGCCTAATTGTCACTGCTATGCCTGTGGGCCTACTGGGCCTCCTGCGAGCCTGAATCCTGGCCCTTGGATGGGTTTCTAGTCGTATTCAGGCCGTGGGGCCCAGTAGGTGGCATTTTTTTGTTGCTTTATTTATTTTATTTTGTTTTTTGCTTTATTTTTTAATTCTTTATGCTTTTAGTTTTAGAAAAATTATAAACTTTTTGTTAATGCCATTAATTTTCAAATTTGAAAACACTTTTTTTGTTTTTTATTTTCTTTGTTGCTTTATTTATTTTATTTTGTTTCTACTTACAACAAAATACTTATTGTTGCTATTTTTTCCAGTTTTTTTGTTTTGTTTTCTGCATTATTTATTTTCTTTTGTTTTTTGCTTTATTTTTTTATTCTTTTTGCTTTTAGTTTTAGAAAAATTATAAACTTTCTGTTAGTGCCATTAGTTTTCAAATTTGAAAACACTTTTTTAGTTTTTTTGTTTTCTTTGTTGCTTTATTTATTTTATTTTGTGATTAACTTTACTATAAAAATAGTTTTTTCCTGTTTTTT
>NW_021305430.1:715-1663 GCF_002162155.2 Triticum dicoccoides
TTTAGTTTTTTTGTTTTCTTTGTTGCTTTATTTATTTTATTTTGTGATTAACTTTACTATAAAAATAGTTTTTTCCCGTTTTTTTGAGTTGTTTTTTGCATTATTTTTTTCTTTTGTTTTTTCTTTAATTTTTAATTCTGTTTGCTTTTAGGTTAGCAAAATTATAAACTTTCTATTAGTGCCATTAGTTTTAGAAAAAGTATAAACTTTCTGTTAGTGCCATTAGTTTTCAAATTTGAATAGTTAAAATTTGAATTCTTTGAAATTTGTGTGAATCACAAGTTTGTGATTAACTTACTAAAAAAATGAGAATAGATGCGCTTATAGAGAAAATCCAACCTAAATTCATAGTAAATTTCTATGAATTTCAAAGAAATTCACTATGAATTTAGGTTAAACTTTTCTCTATTAGGGCATCTATTTTCACTTTGAGAAGAGCTCAACAAGGCAGAGAGGGAAGGGCTTATAAACCGGTGTGAGCCCCCTTTGGTTGGCGAGGTGGGACTAAACTCTACCCGCAATGAGGACCAACCCTTTACTCCCGGTTTGTGGCACGAACCGGGACTAATGGTCATGGGCCAGGGGCGAGGAGCAAAATTATAAACTTTCTATTAGTGCCATTAGTTTTAGAAAAATTATAAACTTTCTGTTAGTGCCATTAGTTTTCAAATTTGAATAGTTAAAATTTGAATTCCTTGAAATTTGTTTGAATCACAAGTTTGTGATTAACTTTACTTTTTCCAGTTTTTTTTGTTTTTTGCATTATTTATTTTCTTTTGTTTTTTGCATTTTTTAATTCTTTTTGCTTTTAGGTCAACAAAATTATAAACTTTCTGTTAGTGCCATTAGTTTTAGAAAAATTATAAACTTTCTGTTAGTGCCATTAGTTTTCAAATTTGAATGCTTTGAAATTTGTGTGAATCACAAGTTTGTGATTAACTTTACTAT
>NW_021305431.1:0-1139 GCF_002162155.2 Triticum dicoccoides
GCAGCGAAGGAGCTGGACTTGGAGCGAGGAAGCGTAAGTGCACAAGATGTGGTGGGTCTGGTCATTTCGGTAAGTATTGTGATAACACAGTAGATCCAGCGTTCGGAGAGAGTTTCGATGAAGGCTTCGATGAAAATGTTGGTCAGCAGCCGATTGCCTCAACAGATGATGAAAATGTTGGTCAACAGCCGGTTGCCTCAACAGATGATGAAAATAATGGTCAACAGCCGGTTGCATCAGATGAGGATTTTGACGAGGTTCCAAATGATGATGGTCAACAGCCGCATGATTTTGACGATGATCCAAAATATCCTCCAAATAATGATTCAAGTGAGGCTCCAAATGGTGATCCAAGTGAGGCTCTAAATGGTGATCATGGTGATCCAAGTGAGGCTCCAAATGATGATCCAAGTGAGGCTCCAAATGGTGATCCAAGTGAGGCTCTAAATGGTGATTATGGTGATCCAAGTGAGGCTCCAAATGGTGACCAACCTTCTATTGTTGTGAGTTCTGCTAGGTATGTAAATCTTGCAAGGGTCAAATACTACTGTACATCTATCACTTGACACGATCTCATTACCGTTTATGTTTGGACCCTTTATGTTTTGCACAGCTCTATGGTAGGTTTGAAGAAGACGTGCAAGGTACCGACAACCAAGAGAAGAAGAGAAGAAACAATGAGCACAAGGTGCACGAGGAGCAAAGTGATGGCAAGAAGCTCAAGGAACAGACAGAAGCCCCAACGCTATCTATGAACAATTATGAAACATTATGAATAAGGAATGATGTTGTATTATGAAACATTTATCACTTGACATGTTGTATTTCTGTTGGATGATGTTGGACCTATGTTAGAAGTATGTTTGACATGATGTTTAAATATCTGTTGGATGATGTTTGAATGAGCACATGGTTTTTCCTTTTTTTGATTTTTTTGAATTTTGTTTTGCTCATTTAAATTCTGGTCAAACCTAACTTTGACCAAGATTTAAGCAAGTCTAAAACATCAAAATGAAAAACTAAGCCTGGATACTTCTTAGTCAATCCAAAATGAAGTTGTGGTGAGGTTTTTGAAATTTTCATGAAAAATGTGCTAAAAAGAGGGGTCCAAAGGTAGGGTAAACGGCCTCATTTCTAAG
>NW_021305432.1:0-2345 GCF_002162155.2 Triticum dicoccoides
TGGTAGTCAATTCATTATGCACAACTTTGATTCACAAACATTTCTCACAATAGGTCTCCATATATGACACTGCATAGATATTTTTACCGAAAAGTAGCCTTACGCACTTTTGAAACGATAGCTGCACCAAAACTACCCATTTACTTCCATGAGTTTTGGTAAATGAATACCTAGTAGCCAAACCGTTATACAAAACTTTGATTCACAAACTTTTCTCAAAATCGGTCTCCATATATGACCCCGCATAGAGCATTTTTACTGAAATGCAGCGATACACACTTTTTAAAAGATAGCTAGCTGCACCGAAACTCCACATTCACTTCCATGAGTTTTGATCAAAAATACGTGGTAGTCAAACCATTATACACATCTTTGATTCACAAACTTTTCTCAAAATAAGTCTCCATATATGATGCCACATAGAGAATTTTACCGAAAACCAGCCATACACACTTTTTTTGCGGGGTCAACCATACACACTTTTTAAAAGATAGCTAGCTGCACTGAAACTCCTCATTCACTGCCATGAGTTTTGATCGAAAATAACTGGTACTCAAACCATTATACATAACTTTTATTCAAAAAAAATTGTCCAAAAGTTAAGGAAGACCGGTGGAAAACCGAAACGTCGAACGTGCGAAAAAAAACAAATCCAGAGGAAGCGCCCAGAGCGCGACATGTGGCGGGCAGCTGAGACCGCGCCAAGTGACGCCGGTCGTTATCTCCCGAAGAAGCGCTCGTTAACTAGTTGCTCCCTCCATTGCATGTGTGAATATGTGATCATCACCCGACCATTGATGGTAGTAGTGGGATTTTTCATTTGGATACTGACCACAAGATTTCTGTATTGAAGTATTCAGACTACTGATCCCCAATTCTAAAAAGATAGTAAGTTCCAACTGGAGCAACCCTCCTCTTTTTGACTTGTATGGAAAACATATGTGCACACCATATCTCGTTTCATTTTAGTTGGTTCAATGCATTGCCAGATAAACACTCCACCGATCCGATTAGCATGCATGTTATACTCCGTCCGCCTGGAAAAACTTGTCTCAAACTTGTTTCTCAAATGGATGTATCTAGTACTAACTTGATGCTAGATACATCCATATGAGGGACAAGCTTTTTCGAACGGAGGGTGTTAAACAGATTAATCCTGGCCGGCTTCGTGACAAATATACACAGGGTGCAGTCAGTACGTATATCACTGCCAGCATAATGGTTTTATAGTGCTAGCAGTATATTCACGCTTCTCTTCTGGCGATTCTCTCGGACCTGTTAAACCGGCGCAGACGAATGAGTCGTTACGCGACAAGAACATGTTGTAAGGCAACACAGGATTTGAGCAAGCGGCAGCGCATATTGGCCTGTAATCTGAAGTCCAACCAGACGTTGGCTCTGACACCCTTACGTCTTGCACGATTGTCACACTTTTACTCCGTAAACACAATGTTAGCTAGCTAACAAAATTAGCTGACAAGAAAACAACATCAGCTAACAAAATCATATACCAACAGGTAAATAACATCCACTGCCAAAACCATGCAGTTGTTTAAAACAAAAGTTCATGCTCAACATAGGCATTGCTAACACAAGGCTCAACAGAAGAAAAGGAACCTTGGTAGACTATCAACACAGCTGCTGTAAATTCCTCACCCAATATTTCCCTTATCTCGTCGTAGATGCAAAGCACCGACACGAAAAATGCCATACCTAGTGAGTGAAATAGCAGAGGGCTCATACCAAGGCAAAATGGCAAGCAATGTGAGACAGTTGGTACTACAGTGATAGCACAACATGACGAATGTTCTTCAATCTTCATCCAGAGCCCGGAAGATGGGAGGCCAGACCGTCATGAAAGGAAACACACTTGCGCGCAAACAATGATAGCCGTGCCGCTTGTCCTTGGCATGGCAAACCCACTACTCTCGGTTTCTCAGATCCACGCAAATGATGACAGCCTCACCGTGTGTCCTTGACCCAAAGAGCACATATTCAGCATCGTTCCCAACTTTGCGAACGAAAACTTGCTCGAGATTATCGCATGCTACTGCACTCAAGCGAATCGTGTCCCCCAGCACCCAGATGTGTGTGTCATCGTCATCCGACTCATGGTGCCACACATTGAGCTGAAATCCCTTCGCATGGATGAGGAAGAGGCTGGACTCTTTGTATGAGAGCGTGAGGCTGGCGGCGTACACTTTTTCCGGCAGGTTCAAGGTGGACAGGCATGCCGTGGCCAGATCCAGCAAAAGAATGTAGCCAATCTCTACTGCCATGTAGAGCTTGTTGTGGACATACATCATGTCCGTGATTCTGGACCATGCAGTCACCTCTACTGTTGC
>NW_021305433.1:0-1505 GCF_002162155.2 Triticum dicoccoides
ATATAAAGAACGCCGGAATCGGAGTTACGGTTTGGAAATGGCAAGCGTTTCAAAAATTGACACAGGTCTGCGATTTACAGCAAGTAGGCATCTAAATGCAATGAGATGAACATGCTACAGCCACCAAACATGACAACAAAATACATGGCAGGGATTCACACAAGATGATTAACAAAAGTCTAGCACTGAGCTACGGCCAAATCATCCATTATGAGGTTCAAACAAGCATGGCAAAAACGCAAATGCAAAACAGATCTCAGACTTAGTGAAATTAACACTTGTCTGAAATTTCAGATCATGAAGCCCTCTTCGGAGCATCAAAACAACATGCTACAGGACCTGAACATGACAAAGAAAGACATGGCATGGAGATACTCAACAAGCTTAACAAAAGTCCCTTAGTGAACTTGAGCCAAAAGGGATCTCAAAATATACTAACAAGCACACGAACATAGCAAAAACACAATCAGTTTTCAGACTTTGTGAAAACTGGGACATGCTGAAATATAACTCACGAAGGCATGTTTACGAGCTCGATGCACTCACCACAGAGCAAGTCATGGCAAGACAAGCATACAACCATAAATAAGTCACAAAATACAAGCTATACATGTCAAGAACAATGGCATACCATGCACGGATCAACTACAATAGGATCGGCAAAATCGCAAACAAGTTGACGATCTGCCCAGATTCGCAACGAAGCAAAAGTAGAGCTCGATTGACTCAAGCTAGGTTGCTCCATAAATGCAAAAAAAGACATGGATGGATAGAGCACTACAAGATTAACAAAACTCCTTTACTGATCATCCTCACAAGAGGCACAGATCACTAGGAAACAACATGTACATATGGCATCATGAACTAAATAATCCCAGACTTAGTGAAAACTACTAAGTCTCTGAAAACAGATTCACCGGGTGCCTCACTTTGCAAGCTTGCACAAGTCACCACACACATCACAAAAATGCATAGGTTGCACCTCTGGAAAGAAGAAAAAATCCTTAACAAAACATATGAAGGACTCATAGGCTTATCATGCACACAACAATCATGGCAAAAATGACAAAAGTCTAAGATGAACTAGCAGATCTGACAATTAACTCACAAAGCCTCCTTCTAACAGCATTTCAGGCATCAATATGAACTCAAATGGAAACGATGCAATGGAATGAAATGATGTACTCGTCGAGGTGAACATTTTGATATACTATATGTCCAAAACGGAGCTACGGATGCAAAGTTACAGGGCCTTGAACAGGAGCATATGGAGTAAAAAAATCTAGGGACTTAGCAAAAAAACAACCTCTGGATCTGGATCTAGGGTTCGCACGGAAACCGAGGCGCGGTGCTGCACTGTTCACGGGAGGCGGGTCCGAGGTCGCCGGCGTCGGGGTCTCGCCGGAGAGGAGGTAGGTCGGCCGGAGCGGTCGGGGCGGCGGCGGCTGCGTCTTCCGGCGGGAGCGGCGCGGCGACCAGGCGGCAGCGGCGGCGTCGCCGGCGTC
>NW_021305434.1:0-2345 GCF_002162155.2 Triticum dicoccoides
TGGTAGTCAATTCATTATGCACAACTTTGATTCACAAACATTTCTCACAATAGGTCTCCATATATGACACTGCATAGATATTTTTACCGAAAAGTAGCCTTACGCACTTTTGAAACGATAGCTGCACCAAAACTACCCATTTACTTCCATGAGTTTTGGTAAATGAATACCTAGTAGCCAAACCGTTATACAAAACTTTGATTCACAAACTTTTCTCAAAATCGGTCTCCATATATGACCCCGCATAGAGCATTTTTACTGAAATGCAGCGATACACACTTTTTAAAAGATAGCTAGCTGCACCGAAACTCCACATTCACTTCCATGAGTTTTGATCAAAAATACGTGGTAGTCAAACCATTATACACATCTTTGATTCACAAACTTTTCTCAAAATAAGTCTCCATATATGATGCCACATAGAGAATTTTACCGAAAACCAGCCATACACACTTTTTTTGCGGGGTCAACCATACACACTTTTTAAAAGATAGCTAGCTGCACTGAAACTCCTCATTCACTGCCATGAGTTTTGATCGAAAATAACTGGTACTCAAACCATTATACATAACTTTTATTCAAAAAAAATTGTCCAAAAGTTAAGGAAGACCGGTGGAAAACCGAAACGTCGAACGTGCGAAAAAAAACAAATCCAGAGGAAGCGCCCAGAGCGCGACATGTGGCGGGCAGCTGAGACCGCGCCAAGTGACGCCGGTCGTTATCTCCCGAAGAAGCGCTCGTTAACTAGTTGCTCCCTCCATTGCATGTGTGAATATGTGATCATCACCCGACCATTGATGGTAGTAGTGGGATTTTTCATTTGGATACTGACCACAAGATTTCTGTATTGAAGTATTCAGACTACTGATCCCCAATTCTAAAAAGATAGTAAGTTCCAACTGGAGCAACCCTCCTCTTTTTGACTTGTATGGAAAACATATGTGCACACCATATCTCGTTTCATTTTAGTTGGTTCAATGCATTGCCAGATAAACACTCCACCGATCCGATTAGCATGCATGTTATACTCCGTCCGCCTGGAAAAACTTGTCTCAAACTTGTTTCTCAAATGGATGTATCTAGTACTGACTTGATGCTAGATACATCCATATGAGGGACAAGCTTTTTCGAACGGAGGGTGTTAAACAGATTAATCCTGGCCGGCTTCGTGACAAATATACACAGGGTGCAGTCAGTACGTATATCACTGCCAGCATAATGGTTTTATAGTGCTAGCAGTATATTCACGCTTCTCTTCTGGCGATTCTCTCGGACCTGTTAAACCGGCGCAGACGAATGAGTCGTTACGCGACAAGAACACGTTGTAAGGCAACACAGGATTTGAGCAAGCGGCAGCGCATATTGGCCTGTAATCTGAAGTCCAACCAGACGTTGGCTCTGACACCCTTACGTCTTGCACGATTGTCACACTTTTACTCCGTAAACACAATGTTAGCTAGCTAACAAAATTAGCTGACAAGAAAACAACATCAGCTAACAAAATCATATACCAACAGGTAAATAACATCCACTGCCAAAACCATGCAGTTGTTTAAAACAAAAGTTCATGCTCAACATAGGCATTGCTAACACAAGGCTCAACAGAAGAAAAGGAACCTTGGTAGACTATCAACACAGCTGCTGTAAATTCCTCACCCAATATTTCCCTTATCTCGTCGTAGATGCAAAGCACCGACACGAAAAATGCCATACCTAGTGAGTGAAATAGCAGAGGGCTCATACCAAGGCAAAATGGCAAGCAATGTGAGACAGTTGGTACTACAGTGATAGCACAACATGACGAATGTTCTTCAATCTTCATCCAGAGCCCGGAAGATGGGAGGCCAGACCGTCATGAAAGGAAACACACTTGCGCGCAAACAATGATAGCCGTGCCGCTTGTCCTTGGCATGGCAAACCCACTACTCTCGGTTTCTCAGATCCACGCAAATGATGACAGCCTCACCGTGTGTCCTTGACCCAAAGAGCACATATTCAGCATCGTTCCCAACTTTGCGAACGAAAACTTGCTCGAGATTATCGCATGCTACTGCACTCAAGCGAATCGTGTCCCCCAGCACCCAGATGTGTGTGTCATCGTCATCCGACTCATGGTGCCACACATTGAGCTGAAATCCCTTCGCATGGATGAGGAAGAGGCTGGACTCTTTGTATGAGAGCGTGAGGCTGGCGGCGTACACTTTTTCCGGCAGGTTCAAGGTGGACAGGCATGCCGTGGCCAGATCCAGCAAAAGAATGTAGCCAATCTCTACTGCCATGTAGAGCTTGTTGTGGACATACATCATGTCCGTGATTCTGGACCATGCAGTCACCTCTACTGTTGC
>NW_021305435.1:0-1595 GCF_002162155.2 Triticum dicoccoides
ATGATTTTATCGCGCTCCGAGTATTTAGTAATATTGACGCCGCATCGTTACCGCAGAACGTCTACTACCGTGTCATCGCCGTCCGTGAGGGGGGGCCACGCACCGGAGACGCGTCCCGCCTCTTCGGACATGCCACCACACCACCCCGCATGTTTGAGGGCCTGGTGCGACGCTCCGGTGGCATTGCTACCCCCCAGTGCCCCCGTCCCGCCTAACCCTGTAGCATTTGACCACGAGATCTAGCCCTTTGACTTTGCACGGACGGGCTTTGACCAGTGGACCTCCCCACCCGGTTGTGTTAGGTCAGCCCATAGGAACAATTTGGAGCAACATCCGGGCCAGATGTTCCCGTGGGCCTATGGGCTGACCTTACACAACCGGGTGGATACATCTACTGCTCAAAGCCCGTCCGTGCAAAGTCAAAGGGGTAGATCCCGTGGTCAAATGCTACAGGGTTAGGCGGGACGGGGGCCTTAGGGGGGTAGCAATGCCACCGGAGCGTTGCACCGGGACCTCATACAAGCCGCGTGCCGGGTGCCTACGCCTGCCACCATGCTTATATAATTGTAGGAGGGCCACCGCAACACCTGGCAGCATTGCTACCCCCAGGTACCCCGTCCCGTCTAACCCTGACACAGGCGACCGCCGGGTCTATCCCTTTGACTTTCGCTGGACGTAGTTTGACCGGTGGACCTTTTCACCTTGTTGTCCTAGCCCAGCCATAGCTACACCCCCAACACAGTCCCGGCACAACCCACCCCAAGATTCCCACTGCGTCGGCCCGACATGGCCGTTTCCCCCCTCCGGGGCACGGCGGCATCGACGCCCGTGAGGGGGGAGGGGGCACAACCCGGAGCCGCGTGCCTGCGCCTGCCACCACGTTTCCACAACCGTAGGAGGGCCCACCGCAACACCTGGCCCATCCCGTCTAACCTTTCCGTGACACGACGGAAGAAGGCCCGTGTGGGGGGCAATCGATATATGTTTTCTGTACATTTAAGTTAATGAAATTAGTATTGAAAAAAATAAAAAAATAAGAGAAAATACAAAAAATAGGCATTGCTACCCCCAGTGCCCCATCCCGCCTAACCCTGTAGCGTTTGACCACGGGATCTAGCCCTTTGACTTTGCACGGACGGGTTTGACCAGTGGACCTCCCCACCCGGTTGTGTTAGGTCAGCCCATAGGAATACTTTGGAGCAACATCCGGGCCAGACCCACAGCAAGATCCCCTCCGTGTAGACCCCACACGTCCGTTTCCCCCTCCAGGTGCCGGCGGCGGCGCCGTCCGTGAGGGGGGGCACACCCCGGACACGCGTGCCTGGCGTTTGCAACCGCCACAACACTTCCAGACTTGTGAGAGGCCACCTACGCAAGATTTGGCGGCATGCTAGCCCCCAGAGGCCGCCGGCCACAGTCGTAGACGCGCGAAGGGCAATCCACGTAGAAGGAATTTTTTGGATACTTCTCCATCACCAAAAATTATGAAAAAATACCATCGTTCCTATAGCACACGTGCCCACGTCGTGCAAAAAAACTCATGATTTTATCGCGCTCCAAGTATTTAGTAATATTGACGCCGCATCGTTACCGCA
>NW_021305436.1:0-1543 GCF_002162155.2 Triticum dicoccoides
CGTTTGCTCGCAGGAAACAGACCCTCGTGGTCAGGTTGATCGTGCTCCGGCGTGGTCAATAACCTCTCGGAGTTGGTTTAGCGATTGCTAAGGCGCGACGTCCTCGCACGTTCGTAGTCGGATCGTCAAAGTCGACTTCCACCAAAGCGAAATCCACCATCTCATCGAAAGACGGGACACCTTTGCCTCTATCATATGGCGAACTTTTAATCTAAACAAAACCCAAGGAAAAGCTACTAGATGGATCTACTTATATAGGAGCAAGGGGTGGCGGCCAAGGAGGTGGGAGGACGTCCCAAGGCAGCCTAAAACTAAATCTAGGTCGTACAAGGCCAATGGGCCCAAGTGGAGGTGATGTAACACCTTTGGACTTGTAGTTTGACTCGGATTCTGCTGCAGCATCAAATTGTTTCGTCCACAACTCAACGCTCCGGACGAATTTGTAAGCTCATTGAGAGTTGGCCGCAGCCCAAAATGGTCACACAAGTGAGGAGTTTTCTTGGCCTCTCTGGATTCTATAGGCGTTTTGTGAGAGATTTCAGCACCATTGCTGCGGCTAAAAATATTGAATAGTTTATTCTGGATAACATAAATAGATTATTGAATAGTTTGCACTAGAAATCACCTGAGAAATATGCATATATGCAATATTTTTGGTCATATCCAAGGTAGTCATGTCCTCATCAGAAGGGAAGGGACGGCACGTGGCTCATCTGCGGCGTTCGGAGCTGCTGGTGGACGAGGTTGGAGCGGGAGGCAGATGCGGCAAGGCAGGGGTCGAGGGGATCCACAGGAGAACGAGCTCGGGAGGAAACTCGCGTCCCTGGAGCAGGAGGCTTGGCGCGGGATGCTGGTTCGGTTAGCCAGCGGCGGGACTGCAGTAGTTGTTTGGGTGCCCGGCGACGACGAGCTCTGTCATGGGCCGGACGCGAGGGGAGGCACTGGTCGGGAGAGAGGTTGAGATCGAGCTCCTCTCGATCTGGAGTTGGTGGTGGCGTTTGGTTGGTGGATTCGAGGGGATCGGGAGGGATCCCGAGGGAGAGGTGGCGGCGCTAGGGGATTGGGTCGATGGGGAAAACGAGGAGGAAACTAGGGGAGGCGCTGGTTGGTTCGCTGGTGATCCCGAGGGGAACCAGAGAGAGTGGCGGCGGGGAGGAGCATCTCTAGAAAATAGGGTTTGGTCCAAATTGACTATCGGTAGACTATATATATGGGAAAAGGGGAGTTTGATCATCTGGTCAAAATACGACGGTCGAGAATAGATAGGCTAGGGAAGTCTAAATAAAAAACGGAGATGTTTTATAAATGTTTGGGGATGATCCGAATCCAATGGTGACGACTGCCCGGGGTGGGTTCGGGTAAGTTTTGGACCCGCACGCGAGGGGGGGTTGGTGAGCTGGTTTAGTGTGGGAGTGGGCTGAGAGGAGAAAAGAGAAGGAGAGCAGCCCGGCAACTATTTCCGGAGAGGGAAAACGTCCGACGATAGACCGGCTATACTGTCGCTATAGTTAACCGTTGGGGCGTCAAACGGACTCCAAATGCG
>NW_021305437.1:0-829 GCF_002162155.2 Triticum dicoccoides
GGGGAGGAAGAGGGAGTCGAGGCGGAGCTTCTGAGCTAGTCGGGGGAGCGAGGGGTGGCCGGAGACGATGGCTATGGCGAACGGCGGCGACGGTGGTGTTCGGCCGTGAGAGAGAGAGAGCGAGGGAGAGGAGAGGAGAGCCGGGGAAGAGTGAGAGAGAGCAGGGGGAGAGGCGTGGCGTCGTCCAGGGCGTCGAGCGAGGAGGGGAGGGCAGGCAAGCAGGCGAGCAGGTGGCGTGGCGCGGTGGCGCGCGCGCGCGCCGGCCACACTCCCCTCCCTCTGTCGAGACGAAGACGACAGAGGAGGGAGGTGGGCTGGGCCGGCTGCTGGCTGGGCCAGCCAGCTGGCTGGGCCGCACAGGGAGGAGCCCAGGTAAGCTTCTCCCTTTATATATTTTTCTGTTTTCTGTTTTTCTAATACTTCTGCAACTTTGTTGAATTAAATAAAATACCTAGGCTAGTTCAAAAATCACCAAACTATTCCTGGCCCATAGTTGGATTATTTCCAACATGGAACATTTTAGTTTGGAGATATTTGAGCATTTAAATATTTTATATAATTTTAAATGCCCAAATTCAAATATTTATGAATTAATTCAAAAACCCTAAGATGGCCTAGGAAAATGTGCACCACTTTTGGCAGAGGTTCTGAACCAAGACAAAAATGATGGACATTTTAGAAGGGCATTTCAGGTTCATTGAAAATTATTTTAGTAAACCCTAGCTGGTTTCAGAGGGGACTGGGGGTTCTGTCATCCCCATTTCAAGTTTCTGATGAAAGAATAAACATGATGCAACACTCTAATGCATGACTAGCTAGGGTGTGACAC
>NW_021305438.1:0-1017 GCF_002162155.2 Triticum dicoccoides
CCTTGTTCATTCCGATACAATCCTACTCTCTCGCTCCTGCTCTCTTTTACTGCATTAGGACAACAACGATTCATCTGTTACTTGCTGCGGTAGCTGAACCCCTTTATCCTTTGCATGACCTGTCATTCCACAGTAAATAGATGAAACCCACTAGTATGAGTAGGAATTGTTTGAGCCCTGTTGTGCCTACTCATTCATGCTTGTTTGTCATGCCTGCTACTGCTTAGAGTTGAGTCAGGTCTGATTCATCGGGGATGAATCAGAGGCGTGTGAACATGTCCTACTGTGTGTGAGCTAAGTGTGTGAACATGATTTGGTAAAGGTAGCGGTGAGAGGCCATGTAGGAGTACATGGTGGGTTGTCTCATTGCAGCCGTCCTCAGGAACTGAGTTATGTGTTTGTGATCCATGATTCAGCTACTACCATACATTGGGCCCTGAAATATGACCCCGCTCGACTTCTTATTCACCCTAGTCCTCTGTCCAGGAGTTGCAAGTAGTTTCTGGTGTTTGTAGCTTACTGGAGGCCGTGGACAGCGCTGACCGTAGGGGTGGGCTGTGATGCGGTAGGTATGTGGCACGGTGTACCGGATGCCCGTTTGGTATCTCGGGAACCCTGTTCACATCGTTTGGGGCTGTGAGCGAAACTCCGGCCGGATCTCCTCATGGATGGAACCCGAATAGGCGATAAACCTGGACTAGAGACTTGAGTGTTTAGGTAGGTCGTGGTCTACACCCACGTCGGTTTTCGCTTGAAGTCTGCCGAGCACATGTCGTGTGCAGACGCTAAGTGGTGGAAACATGTATGAAGAAGTACACCCCTGCAGGGTTAACCTAATCTATTCGAATAGCCGTGTCCGCGGAAAAGGACTTCTGGGTTGCTTATATCAGTTCATAGACAAGTGAAAGTGGATACTTTAAAATGCGCAAGATAAGCGTGAGTGCTGTGGATGGCGTTCTCGTAGGGAGACGGGAGCGGATCCATAGTGGTGTATTGATATGGTGAATATGTGGACTC
>NW_021305439.1:0-1023 GCF_002162155.2 Triticum dicoccoides
TCAATGGATTGCCGATCATCGGGCAAGTCCATCAAAGTCCATGCTTTGTTCTGATATATGGATACTATCTCGGATTTCATGGCTTCTAACCATTTGTCGGAATTCGGGCCCACCATCGCTTCTCCATAGCTCGTAGGTTCATTGTTGTCTAGCAACATGACCTTCAAGACAGGATTACGTACCACTCTGAAGTAGTACGCATCCTTGTCATCCCACGAGGTTTGGTAGTGACTTGATCCGAAGTTTCATGATCAATATCATAAGCTTCCACTTCAATTGGTGTAGGTGCCACAGGAACAACTTCCTGTGCCCTGCCACACACTAGTTGAAGAGACGGTTCAATAACCTCATCAAGTTTCCACCATCCTCCCACTCAATTCTTTCGAGAGAAACTTTTCCTCGAGAAAGGACCCGATTCAAGAAACAATCCCTATTGCTTTCGGATCTGAATTAGGAGGTATACCCAACTGTTTTGGGTGTCCTATGAAGATGCATTTTATCCGCTTTGGGTTCGAGCTTATCAACCTGAAACTTTTTTCACATAAGCGTCGCAGCCCCAAACTTTTAAGAAACGACAACTTAGGTTTCTCTAAACCATAATTCATACGGTGTCATCTCAACGGAATTACGTGGTGCCCTATTTAAAGTGAATGTGGTTGTCTCTAATGCCTAACCCATGGACAATAGTGGTAATTCGATAAGAGACATCATGGTACGCACCATATCCAATAGGGTGCAACTATGATGTTCGGACACACCATCACACTATGGTGTTCCAGGCGGTATTAATTGTGAAACAATTTCCACAATGTCTTAATTGTGTGCCAAAACTCGTAACTCAGATATTCATCTCTATGATCGTATCATAGACATTTTATCCTCTTGTCACAATGATCTTCTACTTCACTCTGAAATTACTTGAACCATTCAATAATTCAGACTTGTGTTTCATCAAGTAAATATTCTCAACATCTACTCGAATCATCTGTGAAGTAAGAACATAACGATATTCACTGCATGCCT
>NW_021305440.1:0-1185 GCF_002162155.2 Triticum dicoccoides
AAAGAGATGTTTATTTGCTGTCCAAAAAGTTCTCTCACGTCACTTTTGGCCCAAGAGAAGATAGAGTCCAAGTCTCTCACGTTCTGGATTCAGATTCGGACTGCACAGACACACCTGACTCAAAACGCACACAAGTTTTTCATACGGACTCCGAATTGGGTGATTCTTTTTTTGTTGGAAACTAGATTTCGTGCACTTTCCAACCCAATTGGAATCACCTTCAAATTCGTCCGGAGCGTTGAGTTGTGGACGAAACAATCTGATGCTGCAGCAGAATCTGAGTCAAACTACAAGTCCAAAGGTGTTACATCACCTCCACTTGGGCCCATTGGCCTTGTACGACCTAGATTTAGTTTTAGGCTGCCTTGGGACGTCCTCCCACCTCCTTGGCCGCCACCCCTTGCTCCTATATAAGTAGATCCATCTAGTAGCTTTTCCTTGGGATTTGTTTAGTTAAAAGTTAGCCATAGCAACTTCGTGTACTTCGTTTGTGTCCAACGACCAGACCAAGACCGCTTCCGGATCCCCACCATTATCAATACTTCATATATATTTTGATGAGGACATCAATACAATTGTTACACCCACAGCCCCTGCTGCTATACATACTGGACCAATTACTAGAGCTCGTGCACGCCAACTAAATTATCAGGTACTTTCGTTTCTTGGTAATGATTCTAATGTTCATGAGAATATGATGCTGCCTAAATTGGATATATTTGTTTTGCTTACAAATGAAGGGCCTAGCTTGGAGAAGGATGAACATTGGAGCAAGAACAAGCATGGAGATGATGGCATGCGCAAGGGGAACAAGAACGGAGTTACAAGTGATGATTTCAGGACTTTGAAGCCACCATAATGTGTGCATGAAGCCTTGGACGAAATATACAAGATGCCACTTCATAAATTTCGTCCCGAGGCTATTTTAGGTGCTGCGTCACCTTATTATTGGGCCAGGCCCATGTAATTTCGAAATACATAAGTATAGGCTATTTTTAGAGTCCGTATGTGTGGGGAAACAAGAGATAGGGTTGATTTCGGACCCCTCCACCAAGGGCCACGAAATCCACCCCCTCTTCCTCCATATATACAGCCCTTAGGGCATCGTTTAGACTTTGGGTTTTGTTTAGATTAAAAGTTCGCCATAGCTGCAACTTCGCGTACTTCGTTTGTGTTCAACGACCA
>NW_021305441.1:0-530 GCF_002162155.2 Triticum dicoccoides
ACCCATCGCACCCTCCCCCGCTCCACCGCCGCCGCCGACAACCCACACCCTCCCCCACTTTTTGATGATATTTTAAATAACAAATTTGATATTTTCAAATAATAAATTTGATGACATTTTCAAATAACAAATTGGATGATATTTTAAATTAAAAATAAAAAACAAATTTGATGATATTTTCAAAGAAAATTTGATGATACCTTCTGTTCTAGTCCTCATGAAAATAACAAATTTGATAAAAAAACTAATTATTAGATGCAACAAGAAATAATGAAAAAAAATTACTAGTGGCGCACCAGAGGCGGGTGCGCCATTGCTATGAGAAAAAAAGTTACTAATGGCGCACCAGAGGAGGGTGCGCCATTGCTATCAGAAAAAAAACTACTAATGGCGCACCAGAGGGTGGTGCGCCATTGCTATCAGAAAAAAACTACTAATGGCGCACCAGAGGGTGGTGCGCCATTGCTATAGTGTCTAGATGGATACCCCTTCGCCCGATCCCCCCTTCCCTCTCCCTCGCCAGATCCCCC
>NW_021305441.1:540-1035 GCF_002162155.2 Triticum dicoccoides
CCCCTCCCCTGGCGCTGCTTCACCCGACTAGGTCATCCCCGTCGACACCGCATCGTCCCCGCGACCACCGTCGTCCCCACACCCCACCAAGGAGTCCAGGAGCTTTGCAGTGTTCTTCTACGTCATCTGCGGCCAGCCATTCGAGCTCGACGACTCTGCATCGTGCGGATCGAGGTCTTCTTCCACCATCGGCCACCGCGGCCTCACCGTCGATCCGCGCCACCTCGTCAACCCCGGCCCCGCACGAGCTCGCCATCATCTTCCTCTCGGTGAGCTGCACCAGTTCCCCTCCCCCCCCCCTCTCGGTGACCTGGCTGTCTGGCTTAAGTTGGAGGCTGCAACGGAAGAGTTTATTCAGAAAAAAATACAGCCTTTAAAGATGATTTTTTTCTTACTATTGCCATGTTTTTTCAATTTATCAAGCTCCAGCACAAATATCCGATAGTATTTGGGCTGCAGTTGGTGTACTAATTAGTTGGATATTTGAGTAGTATT
>NW_021305442.1:0-1013 GCF_002162155.2 Triticum dicoccoides
GCTTGGTAATCCTACAGGCAGTCAAGCTCTGATACCAACGCTGTCAGGACCCCGACTCAATGCCAGATCGATCTAGCATGTAACACCTCATATCACCTTGCGGCCTCACGCACGGTATTCCCACGGGTGTCGCCTTACCTTTGCCCGGGACCGTTTGCGCCTTTTGGCACACGTATATGACAGTGTCGCTAGCATCCATATGATAAGGAGCCCGGGCTGACATGGCTAGTCGTAAACCCAAAGTGGCACAGACTTACAGGGACAGGCATCCATGACCCAGCATCGAACGTGTCGGTCATCAGCGAGTGAATCCAGGCTGTAGCACTGGGCTAGCAGGATTCCGGTGAACCGGGCTGTAGCGGGCTAACAGGACTCCGGTATTCATCGCGTGACATTTCCCCGAAGGGACAGACACAGGAACGAAGAAGGACACATGCCGACCAGCCTAAGTGTTCCGGAGCAGTAGCAAGCTACCATGGCTCAGTGAAACACTAGGAGACATTTCCCCGTAAGAGAGGCTACTAAAGATAAACAACTAGATGGTCAGATCCCACACATACCAAGCATTTTAATAACATACACACAATATGCTCGATATGTGCAAATACAACATGGCATCACAACATGACTCTACGACTCAAGTAATTTATTCAATAGGCTCCGAGGAGCGAGATATTACAAACATGGGTCTCATGACCCAACAATCAGAGCATACAAATCAAAGCACAAGCGGAAGCTATCATGTCTGGGTACAGACATCTATAACTGAAAAAGGCTGAGAAGCCTGACTATCTACCAGATCCTGCCGAGGCACAAGATCGTAGCTGAGGTAACAAGCTAAACGTCGAAGTCCACGTGGAACTACTAGTGAGACTGAAGTCTCTCTGCAAAACATAAAATAGGCAAACGTGAGTACAAATGTACCCAGCAAGACTTACATCAGAACTAACTACATATGCATCATTTTCAACAAGGGGATGGTGGGGTTTAACTGCAGCAAGCCAGCTTTGACT
>NW_021305443.1:0-1828 GCF_002162155.2 Triticum dicoccoides
GACATGTATGAAAATTATGAAGGTGGCCTTGCCACAAATACAATGTCAACTACATGATCATGCAAAGAGCAATATGACAAAAGTAATGCGTGTCATATGAACGGAACGGTGGAAAGTTGCATGGCAATATATCTCGGAATGGCTATGGAAATGCCATAATAGGTAGGTATGGTGGCTGTTTTGAGGAAGGAGTATGGTGGGTATATGGTACCGGCGAAAGTTGCACGGTACAAGAGAGGCTAGCAATGGTGGAAGGGTGAAAGGGTGCGTATAATCCATGGACTCAACATTAATCAAAAGAACTCATATACTTGTTGCAAAAATTTAGAAGTCATCAAAAACCAAAGCACTACGTGCATGCTCCTAGGGGGATAGATTGGTAGGAAAAGACCATCGCTCATCCCCGACCGCCACTCATAAGGAAGACAATCAATAAATAAAATTGTGCTCCAACTTCATCACAAAGCGGTTCACCATACGTGCATGCTACGGGAATCACAAACTTCAACACAAGCATTCTTTAAATTCATAATCACCCAACTAGCATGACTTTAATATCACTACCTCCATATCTCAAAACAATTATCAAGTATCAAATTGATCATAGCATCCAATTCACTTTCTATGATAGTTTTTATTATACCCAACTTGTATGCTCATCATTCTAGGACCAACTTTAAAACCATAGCAAATACCATGCTGTTCTAAAAGACTCTCAAAATGATATAAGTGAAGCATGAGAGACTAGCAATTTCTTTGAAATTAAGACACCACCGTGCTCTAAAAGATATAAGTGAAGCACTAGAGCAAAAACTATCAAGCTCAAAAGATATAAGTGAAGCACATAGAGTATTCTAGCAAATTCTAATCAAATAGGCTTCTCCCAAAAGGTGTATACAGCAAGGATGATTGTGGTAAACTAAAAAGCAAAGACTAATATAATACACGAGGCTCCAAGCAAAACACATATCATGTGGCGAATAAAAATATAGCTCCAAGTAAAGTTACCATTGAACAAAGACGAAAGAGGGGATGCCTTCCCGGGGCATCCCCAAGCTTAGGCTTTTGGCTATTCTTGAATATCTTGGGGTGCCTTGGGCATCCCCAAGCAGTCTCTTGCCACCCTTTATTCCATAGTCCATAAAAGCTTGACCCAAAACTTGAAAACTTCACAACACAAAACTCAACAGGAAATCTTATAAGCTCCGTTAGTGAAAGAAAACAAACCACCACATAAGGTACTGCAATGAACTCATTATTTATTTAATTTGGTGTTAAACCTACTGTATTCCAACTTCCTTATGGTTTATAAACTAATTTACTAGCCATAGATGCATTGAAATAAGCAAACAACACACGAAAAACAGAATCTGTCAAAAACAGAATGGTCTGTAGCAATCTGTAACTAACGCAAACTTCTGGAACTCTAAAAATCCTACCAAAATAGGAAGTCCTGCACAATTTGTTTATTGAACAGAAGCAAAAAGTATCAATGCAAAATCACGTTCCTGTGATTTAAAAAATTTATATTCATGCGCGCAAAGTTTCTGTTTTTCAGCAGAATCAAATCAACTATCATCTTAGGTTATCCTATAGGTTCTACTTGGCACAAACACTAATTAAAAGATAAAAACACATCTAAACAGAAGGTAGATGCAATATTTATTACTAAATAGGAGCAAAAACAAAAAACATAAAGAAAATTGGGTTGCCTCCCAACTAGCGCTATCGTTTAACGCCCCTAGCTAGGCATAAAAGCAAGGATAGATCTAATGAGTGCCATCTTTGACACTAAATTCATAAGTAGCACGCATGATAGATTCATAAG
>NW_021305444.1:0-823 GCF_002162155.2 Triticum dicoccoides
TACGAGTCTTGATGACCGACACGTAAATGCACCCGAGGGTTCGTTACTCGTGGAAATCACTCCGGGACCCCAAAACAGTGAGTAAATAGTCCACGAAACGGGCCAGAATCGGCCAAAACTGTGAGTGTTGAGGACCGACACGTAAGCGCACCTTGGGGTTCAATAAGAATGGAAATCACTTTGGGACCCCAAAACGGTGAGTAATAGTCCACGAAACGGGTCAGAATTGACAAAAACCAAGAGTGTTGATGACCGACACGTAAACGCACCCAGGGTTCGTTAATCGTGGAAATCACTCCGGGACCCCAAATCAGTGAGTAATAGTCCATGAAACGGGTCAGAAACGGCAAAACTGCGAGTGTTGATGACCGACACATAAACGCACCCCAGGGTTCGTTACTCGTGGAAATCACTCTGGGACCACAAAACAGTGAGTAATAGTCCACGAAACGGGCCAGAATCGGCCAAAACTGTGAGTGTTGATGACCGACACGTAAGCACACCTTGGGGTTTAACAAGAACGAAAATCGCTTTGGGACCCCAAAACAATGAGTAATAGTCCACGAAACGGGTCAGAATCGACAAAAACCGCGAGTGTTGATGACCGACACGTAAACGCACCCCAGGGTTTATTAATCATGGAAATCACTCTGAGACCCAAACAGTGAGTAATAGCCCACGAAACGGGCCAGAATCGACTAAAACTGCAAGTGTTGATGACCGACACGTAAGAGCACCTTGGGGTTCAACAACTATGGAAATCGCTTTGGGGCCCCGAAACGGTGAATAATAGTCCACGAAACGGCTCAGGATCGCCCAAAAC
>NW_021305445.1:0-1328 GCF_002162155.2 Triticum dicoccoides
AACAGAGTCAGCAACAACATCGTGAAATAATGAACCAAGTCATCAACATGGGAAATCACCATGGACAGTATCAACAGCACTCCAAGTTATCTGAGCTACAGAAGACACGTCCTCAAACATTTTCTCATACTGACAAGCCTCTTGAAGCCGAGGACTGGCTTCGAGATATGGAGAGAAAATTAATTATTGCAAAATGTTCAGACCCCGAGAAGGTATTATATGCTCCGCACTATCTCACAGGAGCAGCCGCGTCGTGGTGGGAGAATTTTCTGCACATGCATCACAACGAAAATGACATAACCTGGGATGATTTCAAGGAAGGTTTCCGTGGTGCACATATTCCTAAGAGTATTATGAAAATCAAGAAGAGAGAATTTGATGACCTCAAACAAAGGAACATGACAGTGTCAGATTATAACAGTCAATTTACCCTATTATCCCGCTACGCCAATGAGGAGCGTATGACTGAAATCAAGAAGATGGAGAAATTCCTTGACGGTCTGGCACCCGCACTTAAATGCCAACTGGTCGTGCACACTTTTTCTGATTTTAAAACGCTGGTGGACAAGGCCATTACTCTGGAAAATGAGAGACGCAGTCTAGAAGATATCCGCAAGCGAAAAAGGGACCAGACTAATCACACTCGCAATCACCGAAGCAAGATAGATTTTAAAAAGGGTGGGACACCCAAATTCTCATCCAATGTCTCACGCCCAATCAAGAATTTTCATGCAAGGGACAAGGAATTCACCTATCGCCCCGGCGTTACTTGTTACGCTTGTGGAGAAGAAGGGCACTATGCCAAACAGTGCCCCAAGCCAAGGAATTCAACCCCAAAGCCAAACAACGGCAACAATTCCGCGCCCAAGCGAAACAATTTCAATCCCAACAATAACCACAGGAAGGGTCATCTGAACCACGTAACCAAAGAGGAGGCACAAAATGCTCCGGATATCGTACTCGGTACATTTCCTGTCAACACAATACCTGCAATGGTTTTGTTTGATTCTGGAGCTTCTCACTCTTTCATCTCGAAAAGTTTTGCTTTGCAAAATAATTTTTCGATGCTTCCTTTGGAGAAATCCATAATAATCAAGTCCCCCGGGATTCAGCAAGTTTCTCAGAATTACTGTCAGAATGTGGTCATTGAGTTTGAAGGATTGGAGTTTTACGCAAATCTTATTGTATTGGAAAATAAAGGACTGGATGTCATCCTAGGGATGGATTGGCTAACCACCAATAAAGGTTTTATCGACTGTTTCAACAGGACCGTGATTCTCACACACCACCAAGGGAAGACAATAAGAGTATCAGCCAAGGAAGGAAAA
>NW_021305446.1:0-1209 GCF_002162155.2 Triticum dicoccoides
AGAACCAAACCGTGAAGCTACCGCGGATGAGTTGAAGATGTTGCAATACAATGCTCAAGCTTGTGATATTCTCTTCAACGGATTGTGCCCCGAAGAATTCAACAAAATCAGCCGTCTTGAGAATGCAAAGGAAATTTGGGACACTTTGATTGATATGCACGAAGGTACCGACTCCGTCAAGGAATCCAAGTTGGATGTGCTTCAAAGTCAACTTGACAAGTTCAAAATGAAGGATGGTGAAGGTGTCGCTGAAATGTACTCTAGGCTTGCTCTCATCACAAATGAGATTGCCAGCTTAGGAAGTGAAGAGATGACCGATAGATTCATCATCAAGAAGATTCTAAGAGCCTTGGATGGAAAATATGATACCGTGTGCACATTGATCCAAATGATGCCCAATTATAAAGATCTCAAGCCAACGGAGGTGATTGGAAGAATTGTTGCTCATGAGATGTCACTTAAGGATAAAGAGGAACTTCACAACAAATCAAGTGGTGCCTACAAAGCCTCATGTGAAGCCCCTACATCATCAAGTGATAAACAAAACTTCAATGAAGAATTGAGCTTAATGGTGAAGAACTTCAACAAGTTCTACAAGAGTAGAAGCAAAGATAGAAGCTTCAAGTCAAGGTCCTACAATGACAAAAGATCTTCTAGTCGAGAGCGAAACTGCTATAGTTGTGGAAGACCCGGACACTATTCCAATGAGTGTACGGCTCCCTACAAGAGAAGAGAAGATTCTCCAAAAAGAAGAAGCAAAGAATCACCACCAAGAGAGAGAAGGAGTAGAGATGATCGTTATGAACGAAGATACTCACGGAGAAGCAAGGATTCGGAAAGGAAGGAAAAATCATCAAGGAGCTACACAAAACGAAGACATCAAGCTCATGTTAGTGAATGGGTATCCGGCTCCGACTCCGACAGCCACTCCGAGAGAAGTTATCACTCCGACTCCGAAGATACTCAAGATGAAGGTGTTGCCGGTCTAGCACTTGTGTCAACCAACTCCTACGACATATTTAACTCACCAAATGAAGGAATTGGAAGATGCTTCATGGCCAAAGGTCCTAAGGTAACACACCCCGAGTATGTTGTTTGCAATAGTGATGAAGATGACTTGTTAGGTGATGATTTGCTTGTTGACAACTCTAGTGATGAATACTATGATGAAACGTCAATTAATCATGCTAATCAAGATAAAACGAATGA
>NW_021305447.1:0-655 GCF_002162155.2 Triticum dicoccoides
GAAAAAATTTCTGGCTATCCTATTTTTAGGTGTTTCTGAGTGTTTTGAGACAGGTGCCATTATAGGAAGTTTTTTTTGACCCGTTTCCAGTTTTTGGGTCCGGGCAGTCCAAAAAAAAAAAATTGGTCAAAAAAAATTTCGTGCCCATCCTGTCAGTTTGAGCTAAGAAGAGTTTTGAGACACTCGCCATTATAGTGCTTTTTCGCAAAAAAAAAGCAGCGCAAAAAAAAAGAGCGCAAAAAACAAAAAAAAAAGAGCAAAAAAAAAAATTCCAGAGTGTGCTTTTCCCTTGTTTACGTGCCGCACCGTGATTTTGTTAGTGTTCTAGGCTCGCGTCTCTAGCACAGTCTAGCCTAGGACCAGCACAGTACCGTCGTTGAGCGTTTATTCAACTTTGCATCTCTGAATTGATTATTGCTGACCCTTTTTGCTACCATATTATAAGCCTTCCCAGCTCCACATACATCTACGTCGTGCGTTTGACTCTCCCTGGTAATCGCTCTATCCAAGCTTTGAGAGTTTTTGACTACAACGGTTGCCGATCACCGCCTGCTGCTGGGTAAGAACTGGTAAGAATTTGAGATTTGCTTGACGGATTTGTGACACCCACCACCACCACTTGTTCGTAGTCTGTAGGATCATATTCTTGTGTGTT
>NW_021305448.1:0-1214 GCF_002162155.2 Triticum dicoccoides
GGAGCGGCGGGCGCCGGGACGCGGGTGGCGGGCGACGTGGGCCGGGAGGCGGCGCGGAGGGCCCCGCGTGGGCCTGCGGGCCGGCGGCCGCGGCGATGTGGTCCTGCCACGTGGCGCGACATGGATGGCGGAGGCGGGCGGCGGCGGACGCGTCCGGCCGGGGGCGGACACGTCCGTCGGCGCGGATCTGGCGGGGATGATTTTTTTTAGGGTTTCGGGGAGAGGGAGAGATCCGAAAACGGAGGGGTGTAAATATAGGCATAGAGGGAGCTAGGAGAGTCCAAATGAGGTGCGGTTTTCGCCCACACGATCGTGATCGAACGCTCTAGGACATGGAGCAGAGTTTGGTGGGTTTTGGGCCAAATTTGGGGGGTGTTGGGCTGCAACACACACGAGGCCTTTTCGGTCCCTCGGTTAACCGTTGGAGTATCAAACGAAGTCCAAATGACCCGAAACTTGACAGGCGGTCTACCGGTAGTAAACCAAGGCCGCATGACAAGTCTCGGTCCAATCCGGAAATGTTTAGACCCCACACAAGAAAGAAAGCTAGAAATGGCCACCGGAGGAGAACGAAGCGCCGGAATGCAAAACGGACAACGGGGAAAATGATCGAATGCATGAGATGAACATATATGCAAATGCAATGCACGTGATGACATGGTATGAGATGCATGAAAACGAAAACAACACACGGAGACAAGGACCCGAACCCGAGAAATAAATATAACTTGACACCGGAAACGGCAAGAGTTGGAGTACAAATGGGGAAAGTTACATCTGGGGCGTTACAACACTCCACCACTATGAAAAGATCTCGTCCCAAGATCTAGGACTGAAAGAACTCCGGGTACTCAGAACGGAGGTGATCCTCGCGTTCCCAGGTAGCTTCACGGTCGGAATGGTGTGACCACTTAACTTTGAGAAATTTGATTGACTTGTTGCGAGTCTTGCGTTCAGTCTCTTCAAGAATAGCAACTGGGTGCTCACGATAGGAGAGATCTTCTTGGAGCTCAATGTCCTCGAAGTTGACGGTGCGGTCAGGAGTCTTGAAGCACTTTCGAAGCTGAGAGACATGGAACACATCATGAACATTTGCAAAGTTTGAAGGAAGCTCGAGTTGATAGGCGAGGTCGCCTCTCTTGCTGACAATCTTGAAAGGTCCCACGTATCTAGGGGCAAGTTTCCCTTTGATACCGAAGCGACGAGTACCTTTC
>NW_021305449.1:0-6789 GCF_002162155.2 Triticum dicoccoides
AGACCTCCGCCGAGCGAGCCGTGTTCCTCTTGCGTTTGGCCAAACTGTTGGTGCTGCTGTTGATACTTCTGTGGCTCCTGCTGCTGATGCGGAGGAGGATGATTATGTGGGAGATTACGAGGATGAGGTTGCTCAAAATCAGAACTACGTGCAACCACCAGCACCACCACCAGCAGGTCGACCTCAGGTATATATTCGTAATGGTAGGCCTGCACCACCACCTCAGGTACGAGATGATGTCCATATTCCTAAACTGAAATTGAATATTCCACCATTTGAGGGTAGATATGTTCCTGATATATATCTTACTTGGGAGTTAGAAACTGAACAACGATTTACATGTTTACAATATCCTGAGGAGAGACGAGTTGCTGCTGCCGTTTGTGCTTTCACTAGTTTTGCATGTGTATGGTGGTCTGAACATTGTAGATTTCCTATTCCAACTACTTGGGCTGCTTTGAAAACTGCTATGCGTACGCGTTGGGTTCCACCATATTATCAACGTGAATTGCTTCAAAAATTACAGCGTTTAAGACAAGGGAAAAATTCTGTAGAAGAATATTATCAGGAATTACAAACTGGCATGATTAGATGTGGTATTGTTGAGGAGAATGAAGCTATGCTTGCACGTTTTCTGGGTGGATTAAATAGAGAGATTCAGACCATTCTAGACTATAAGGAGTATACTAATATCACTCGTTTATGCCATCTTGCTTGTAAAGCTGAACGTGAAGTGCAGGATAGACAAGCATTGGGGCGAACTAACTTTTCTGCAGGCCGACCTTCATCATGGACACCACGTGCATCTTCTACTTCAACTGCACCAGCACCTCCATCCGGTGCCACCTCCAGCCGTGATACAAGAAAACAGGCACAACCACCATTATCTGCCAAGAGCGCACCTGCGGGGCCTGCACAGCGTTCTTCTTCTTCCATGGCATCAACAGGGCACACAAGTGATATTATTTGTCGTCGTTGTAAGGGAGGAGGTCATTATGCGAGAGAATGCAAATCTCCGCGTGTGATGATTGCTACCGCGGATGGTGGATATGAGTCCGCTAGTGACTATGATGAGGAGACTTTGGCTCTTATTACACGTGAAGAACATGGTGGAGATGATTCTGATCATGAGACGCAATACATGGCTCCTGAAGACGCTGACAGGTATGAATGTTTAGTTGCTCAACGTGTTTTGAGTGTGCAGGTCACACAAGCTGAGCAAAATCAGAGGCACAATTTGTTCCATACGAAGGGAGTTGTGCAGGAACGTTCTGTGCGCGTCATCATAGACGGAGGGAGCTGCAACAACTTGGCTAGCATGGAGATGGTGGAGAAGCTTTCTCTCACCACAAGACCACATCCACATCCTTACTACATCCAATGGTTCAACAACAGCGGCAAGGTTAAGGTAACACGTACTGTTCGTGTGCATTTTAGTATCTCTACATATGCTGATTATGTTGATTGTGATGTGGTACCTATGCAAGCATGTTCCTTATTACTTGGTAGACCATGGCAATTTGATAAAAATTCTGTACACCATGGTAGAAACAATCAATATACTCTTGTTCATAAGGATAAAAATATTACTTTGCTTCCTATGACTCCTGATTCCATTTTGAAAGATGATATTAATAGAGCTAATAAAGCAAAACAGGAGACGAATAAGAGTGAAAATCAGATTGTGGGAAAAGAATTTGAGCAACAAATGAAGCCTAATAATAAACCATCTAGTGTTGCTTCTGAAATTAAATTGAAAAGTGCATGTTTATTTGCCACCAAATCTGATATTGATGAGCTAGATTTCAGCAAATCTGTTTGCTATGCTTTTGTGTGCAAAGAGGCATTATTTTCATTCGAGGACGTGCCTTCCTCTTTGCCTCCTGCTGTCACTAACATTTTGCAGGAGTTCGCTGACGTCTTTCCACAAGACGTGCCACCGGGATTACCGCCTATTCGAGGGATTGAGCATCAAATTGACTTAATTCCCGGTGCTTCACTGCCAAACCGTGCACCATACCGTACCAATCCAGAGGAGACGAAGGAGATTATGCGTCAAGTACAAGAGCTTCTCGACAAAGGTTATATACGCGAATCCCTTAGTCCTTGTGCTATTCCTATTATTCTAGTGCCGAAAAAGGATGGTACATCACGTATGTGTGTTGATTGTAGAGGCATTAATAATATTACTATTCGTTATCGTCATCCTATTCCTAGGCTAGATGATATGCTTGATGAATTGAGTGGCTCTACAATATTCTCCAAACTTGATTTGCGTAGTGGCTACCATCAAATTCGTATGAAATTGGGAGATGAATGGAAAACAGCATTTAAAACTAAGTTTGGATTATATGAGTGGTTAGTCATGCCTTTTGGGTTAACTAATGCGCCTAGTACTTTCATGAGACTAATGAACGAAGTTTTACGTGCTTTCATTGGACGATTTGTGGTAGTCTATTTTGATGATATACTGATTTATAGCAGATCTTTGGAAGAACATTTGGAACATTTACGTGCTGTTTTTATTGCTCTACGTGATGCACGTTTGTTTGGTAACCTTGGGAAGTGCACCTTTTGCACCGACCGAGTATCTTTTCTTGGCTATGTTGTTACTCCACAGGGAATTGAAGTTGACAAAGCCAAGATTGAAGCTATTGAGAGTTGGCCGCAGCCCAAAACGGTCACACAAGTGAGGAGTTTTCTTGGCCTCGCTGGATTCTATAGGCGTTTGGTGAGAGATTTCAGCACCATTGCTGCACCTCTCAACGAGCTTACAAAGAAGGATGTGCCTTTTGTTTGGGGTACCGCACAGGAAGAAGCCTTCACGGTATTGAAAGATAAGTTGACACATGCTCCTTTACTCCAACTTCCTGATTTTAATAAGACTTTTGAGCTTGAATGTGATGCTAGTGGAATTGGATTAGGAGGTGTGTTATTACAAGATGGCAAACCTGTTGCATACTTTTCTGAAAAATTGAGTGGGCCTAGTCTGAATTATTCTACTTATGATAAAGAATTATATGCTCTTGTTCGGACTTTAGAAACATGTCAACATTATTTATGGCCCAAAGAATTTGTTATACATTCTGATCATGAATCTTTGAAACATATTAAAAGTCAAGCTAAACTGAATCATAGACATGCTAAATGGGTTGAATTCATTGAGACTTTCCCTTATGTCATTAAACACAAGAAGGGAAAAGAAAATGTTATTGCTGATGCATTGTCTCGTCGCTATACTATGCTTTCACAACTTGACTTCAAAATATTTGGTTTGGAGACCATCAAAGATCAATATGTGCATGATGCTGATTTTAAAGATGTAATGCAGAATTGTAAAGAAGGAAGAATGTGGAACAAGTTTGTCGTTAACGATGGATTTGTGTTTCGTGCTAACAAGCTATGCATTCCAGCTAGCTCCGTTCGTCTTTTGTTGTTGCAGGAGGCGCATGGAGGAGGATTAATGGGACACTTTGGCGTGAAGAAGACGGAGGACGTACTTGCTACACATTTCTTTTGGCCAAAGATGAGACGGGATGTTGAGCGTTTTATTGCTCGATGCACTACATGTCAAAAAGCTAAGTCACGACTCAATCCTCATGGTTTATATATGCCTTTGCCTGTACCTAGTGTTCCTTGGGAGGATATATCTATGCACTTTGTTTTAGGTTTACCTCGAACAAAGAAGGGGAGGGATAGCATATTTGTTGTCGTGGATAGATTCTCGAAAATGGCACACTTTATGCCATGTCATAAAAGCGATGATGCTGTTAATGTTGCTGATTTGTTCTTTCGTGAAATTATTCGCTTGCATGGTGTGCCAAATACTATTGTTTCAGATCGTGATACTAAATTTCTTAGCCACTTTTGGAGATGTTTATGGGCTAAGTTGGGGACTAAACTGCTTTTTAGTACTACTTGTCACCCCCAAACTGATGGACAAACTGAAGTAGTCAATAGAACGTTGTCTACTATGCTTAGGGCTGTTTTGAAGAATAATAAGAAAATGTGGGAGGAATGCTTGCCTCATGTTGAATTTGCTTATAATCGTTCATTGCATTCTACTACTAAGATGTGCCCTTTTGAAGTTGTGTATGGTTTCCTACCTCGTGCACCTATTGATTTGTTGCCTCTTCCATCTTCGGAGAAGGTTAATTTTGATGCTAAACAACGTGCTGAATTGATTTTAAAAATGCATGAGTTAACTAAGGAAAACATTGAGCGTATGAATGCTAAATATAAACTTGCTGGAGATAAGGGTAGAAAACATGTTGTGTTTGCACCTGGAGATCATGTTTGGTTACATTTGCGTAAGGATAGATTTCCTGATTTGCGCAAATCAAAGTTAATGCCACGTGTTGATGGTCCCTTTAAGGTGTTAGAGAAAATAAATGATAATGCATATAAACTTGAGCTGCCTGCAGATTTTGGGGTTAGTCCCACTTTTAACATTGCAGATTTGAAGCCTTATTTGGGTGAGGAAGATGAACTTCCGTCGAGGACGACTTCATTTCAAGAAGGGGAGGATGATGAGGACATCAATACAATTGTTACACCCACAGCCCCTGCTGCTATACATACTGGACCAATTACTAGAGCTCGTGCACGCCAACTAAATTACCAGGTACTTTCGTTTCTTGGTAATGATTCTAATGTTCATGAGAATATGATGCTGCCTAAATTGGATACATTTGTTTTGCTTACAAATGAAGGGCCTAGCTTGGAGAATGATGAACATTGGAGCAAGAACAAGCATGGAGATGATGGCATGCGCAAGGGGAACAAGAACGGAGTTACAAGTGATGATTTCAGGACTTTGAAGCCACCATAATGGGTGCATGAAGCCTTGGACGAAATATACAAGATGCCACTTCATAAATTTCGTCCCGAGGCTATTTTAGGTGCTGCGTCACCTTATTATTGGGCCAGGCCCATGTAATTTCGAAATACATAAGTATAGGCTATTTTTAGAGTCCGTATGTGTGGGGAAACAAGAGATAGGGTTGATTTCGGACCCCTCCACCAAGGGCCACGAAATTCCCCCCCTCTTCCTCCATATATACAGCCCTTAGGGCATCGTTTAGACTTTGGGTTTTGTTTAGATTAAAAGTTCGCCATAGCTGCAACTTCGCGTACTTCGTTTGTGTTCAACGACCAGACAAAGGCGTCACAGAACCCCACCTTGATCAATAAAGCTTTCATCTTATATTCGCACTATCCAGATTGCAATCTTAGTTTCTTGCTTGTTCTTCGTTTGCTCGCAGGAAACAGACCCTCGTGGTCAGGTTGATCGTGCTCCGGCGTGGTCAATAACCTCTCGGAGTTGGTTTAGCGATTGCTAAGGCGCGACGTCCTCGCACGTTCGTAGTCGGATCGTCAAAGTCGACTTCCACCAAAGCGAAATCCACCATCTCATCGAAAGACGGGACACCTTTGCCTCTATCAATAAGACTTTTGAGCTTGAATGTGATGCTAGTGGAATTGGATTAGGAGGAGTGTTATTACAAGATGGCAAACCTGTTGCATACTTTTCTGAAAAATTGAGTGGGCCTAGTCTGAATTATTCTACTTATGATAAAGAATTATATGATCTTGTTCGGACTTTAGAAACATGGCAACATTATTTATGGCCCAAAGAATTTGTTATACATTCTGATCATGAATCTTTGAAACATATTAAAAGTCAAGCTAAACTGAATCGTAGACATGCTAAATGGGTTGAATTCATTGAGACTTTCCCTTATGTCATTAAACACAAGAAGGGAAAAGAAAATGTTATTGCTGATGCATTGTCTCGTCGCTATACTATGCTTTCACAACTTGACTTCAAAATATTTGGTTTGGAGACCATCAAAGATCAATATGTGCATGATGCTGATTTTAAAGATGTAATGCAGAATTGTAAAGAAGGAAGAATGTGGAACAAGTTTGTTGTTAATGATGGATTTGTGTTTCGTGCTAACAAGCTATGCATTCCAGCTAGCTCCGTTCTTCTTTTGTTGTTGCAGGAGGCGCATGGAGGAGGATTAATGGGACACTTTGGCGTGAAGAAGACGGAGGACGTACTTGCTACACATTTCTTTTGGCCAAAGATGAGACGGGATGTTGAGCGTTTTATTGCTCGCTGCACTACATGTCAAAAAGCTAAGTCACGACTCAATGCTCCTGGTTTATATATGCCTTTGCCTGTACCTAGTGTTCCTTGGGAGGATATATCTATGGACTTTGTTTTAGGTTTACCTCGAACAAAGAAGGGGAGGGATAGCATATTTGTTGTCGTGGATAGATTCTCGAAAATGGCACACTTTATACCATGTCATAAAAGCGATGATGCTGTTAATGTTGCTGATTTGTTCTTTTGTGAAATTATTCGCTTGCATGGTGTGCCAAATACTATTGTTTCAGATCGTGATACTAAATTTCTTAGCCACTTTTGGAGATGTTTATGGGCTAAGTTGGGGACTAAACTGCTTTTTAGTACTACTTGTCACCCCCAAACTGATGGACAAACTGAAGTAGTCAATAGAACGTTGTCTACTATGCTTAGGGCTGTTTTGAAGAATAATAAGAAAATGTGGGAGGAATGCTTGCCTCATGTTGAATTTGCTTATAATCGTTCATTGCATTCTACTACTAAGATGTGCCCTTTTGAAGTTGTGTATGGTTTCCTACCTCGTGCACCTATTGATTTGTTGCCTCTTCCATCTTCGGAGAAGGTTAATTTTGATGCTAAACAACGTGCTGAATTGATTTTAAAAATGCATGAGTTAACTAAGGAAAACATTGAGC
>NW_021305450.1:0-1205 GCF_002162155.2 Triticum dicoccoides
GAAGCGTTCAAGTGAACGGGGTTGATGGAGTCGTACTCGTCGTGATTCAGATCACCGATGATCCTAGTGCCGAACGGACAGCACCTCCGCGTTCAACACACGTACAGCTCGACGATGTCTCCCACGCCTTGATCCAGCAAGGAGAGAGGGAGAGGTTGAGGAAGACTCCATCCAGCAGCAGCACAACGGCGTGGTGGTGATGGAGGAGCGTGGCAATCCTGCAGGGCTTCGCCAAGCACCTACGGGAGAGGAGGAGGTGTCACGGGAGGGAGGGAGGCGCCAAGGGCTCAGGTATGGATGCCCTTCCTCCCCTCCACTATATATAGGGGCAGGGGAGAGGGGGGAGGCGCAGCCTTGCCCCTTCCTCCAAGGAAGGGGTGCGGCTAAGAGGGGGGGAGGAGTCCATCCTCCCCAAGGCACCTCGGAGGTGCCTTCCCCCTTTAGGACTCTCCCCTTTTTCCTATATCTTGGCGCATGGGCCTCTAGGGGCTGGTGCCCTTGGTCCATGTAGGCCAAGGCGCACCCCCTACAGCCCATGTGGCCCCCCGGGGCAGGTGGCCCCACCCGGTGGGCCCCCGGGACCCTTCCGGTGGTCCCGGTACAATACCGATGACCCCGAAACTTGTCCCGATGGCCGAAACATGACTTCCTATATATAAATCTTTACCTCCGGACCATTCCGGAACTCCTCGTGACATCCGGGATCTCATCCGGGACTCCGAACAACATTCGGTAACCACATACAAACTTCCTTTATAACCCTAGCGTCATCGAACCTTAAGTGTGTAGACCCTACGGGTTCGGGAGACATGCAGACATGACCGTGACGTTCTCCGGTCAATAACCAACAGCGGGATCTGGATACCCATGTTGGCTCCCACATGTTCCACGATGATCTCATCGGATGAACCACGATGTCAAGGACTCAATCGATCCCGTATACAATTCCCTTTGTCTAGCGGTATGGTACTTGCCCGAGATTCGATCGTCGGTATACCGATACCTTGTTCAATCTCGTTACCGGCAAGTCTCTTTACTCGTTCCGTAACACATCATCCCGTGATCAACCCCTTGGTCACATTGTGCACATTATGATGATGTCCTACCGAGTGGGCCCAGAGATACCTCTCCGTTTACACGGAGTGACAAAATCCCAATCTCGATTCGTGCCAACCCAACAGACACTTTCAGAGATACCCGTAGTG
>NW_021305451.1:0-1202 GCF_002162155.2 Triticum dicoccoides
GTTGAAGGATCTCTTGCACATATTTCTCTTGTGACAGAAGAACTCCGCTTGCAACACTTTTCACCTCAATACCAAGAAAGAAGTGCAAAGCACCTAAATCTTTTAATGCAAAATCCAAACTCAGATCCTTAAGAAGAGCTGCAACCGCTTTAGGCGAGGAATTTGTAACAATAATATCATCAACATATATGAGCATAAAAATAGTGACTCCATGCCGATGATAGAAAAACAACGAGGTGTCTCCTTTTGAGGCAAAGAAACCAAGTGACCGAAGTTTGGAGTACAAGCGATAATACCAGGCTCTTGGCGCTTGTTTTAGGCCATATAGTGCTTTATCAAGCTTGCAGACGTGTCGTGGTGAGACTGAGCTCTCATACCCAGGAGGTTGCCTCATAAAGACTTCCTCTTCCAGAACACCGTGCAAAAATGCGTTCTTTACATCTAGTTGACGCATGCACCAATTTTGAGAGATTGCAATGGAAAGAATTAACCGGGTAGTAGCAGCTTTTACCACAGGGCTAAAAGTGTCTTCATAGTCAACTCCATACCTTTGCTTAAAGCCTTTGGCAACTAACCGTGCCTTATACCTGTTAATGGTGCCATCAGACTTCCTCTTTATCTTGTAAACCCATTTGTAGTCAATCACGTTCCTCCCTTTGACAGGTGGAACTAGGCGCCAAGTTTTGTTGTCCATGAGAGCAGAGTACTCCTCGTCCATCGCCTTCCTCCACTTCGGATCATCAAGGGCATCTTGCAAGTTCCTAGGTTCACCCGCGGCACAAAAAGACCCCCAGCGAACACACCCATCTTTGTAAACTTTTGGTGTAGCAATACCACTTTGAGACCTGGTGTGTGTACGAGCAGGAGGGGGCGGAGGTGGTCGAGCAGCCTGAATTTGCAGTCTGTTGGATGAAGCAGAAATTGCAGAGTCTGAAGGAGCCACAGAAGATCCGGAGTCAGCCCACCAGATCCGAGGAAGAACTCCTGTGGGGATTCGGCCGATCCAGCCGCAGCGCCTGGTGCAGACCCGCCACTTGGTCGCGGTGCACTCGACGCGGTTGGCTGGGAGGAGCCCGGCCCGCCTGAGTTAGTGCGTGGGCCCAGCTCGCCCGGACCAGTGCACGTGTCAGGCCGGCCATGTGGAGCGCGCTCGACCGCAGAAGGGGAATCCGCCTGGGCGCGGGTAGCCCGACCAGGGGACA
>NW_021305452.1:0-1258 GCF_002162155.2 Triticum dicoccoides
CGCCTGGAACACCATAGTGTGATGGTGTGTCCGAACATCATAGTTGCACCCTATTGGATATGATGCATACCATAATGTCTCTTATCGAATTACCACTATCGTTCATGGGTTAGGCATTAGAGACAACCACATTCACTTTAAATAGGGCACCACGTAATTCCGATGAGATGACACCGTATGAATTATGGTTTAGAGAAACCTAAGTTGTCGTTTCTTAAAAGTTTGGGGCTGCGACGCTTATATGAAAAAGTTTCAGGTTGATAAGCTCGAACCCAAAGCGGATAAAATGCATCTTCATAGGAAACCCAAAACAGTTGGGTATACCTCCTAATTCAGATCCGAAAGCAATATGGATTGTTTCTTGAATCGGGTCCTTTCTAGAGGAAAAGTTTTTCTCGAAAGAATTGAGTGGGAGGATGGTGGAGACTTGATGAGGTTATTGAACCGTCTCTTCAACTAGTGTGTGACAGGGCACATGGAGTTGTTCCTGTGGCACCTACACCAATTGAAGTGGAAGCTTATGATATTGATCATGAAACTTCGGATCAAGTCACTACCAAACCTTGTGGGATGACAAGGATACGTACTACTTCAGAGTGGTACAGTAATCCTGTCTTGAAAGTCATGTTGCTAGACAACAATGAACCTATGAGCTATGGAGAAGCGACGGTGGGCCCAAATTCCAACAAATGGTTAGAAGCCATGAAATCCGAGATAGGATCCATGTATCAGAACAAAGCATGGACTTTGGTGGACTTGCCCGATGATCGGCAAGCCATTGAGATAAATGGATCTTTAAGAAGAAGACGAACGTGGACGGTAATGTCACCGTCCATGAAGCTCGACTTGTGGCGAAGAGTTTTTTCACAAGTTCAAGGAGTTGACTACGATGAGATTTTCTCATCCGCAGCGATGCTTAAAGTCCGTCGGATTCATGTTAGCATTAGCTGTATTTATGAAATCTGGCAGATGGATGTCAAAACGAGTTTCCTTACCGGTTTTCGTGAGGAAAGGTTGTATGTAATACAATCAGAAAGTTTTTGTCGATCCTAAGGATGCTAAAAGGTATGCTGGCTCCAGCGATCCTTCTAAGGACTGGAGTAAGCATCTCGGAGTTGGGATGTACGCTTTGATGAGATGATCAAAGATTTTGGATTTATACAAAGTTTATAAGAAACTTGTATTTCCAAAGAAGTGAGTGGGAGCACTATAGAATTTCTGATGAATACATGTTGATCAGAAATGATGTAGAATTTCT
>NW_021305453.1:0-958 GCF_002162155.2 Triticum dicoccoides
GTACGACCTAGATTTAGTTTTAGGCTGCCTTGGGACGTCCTCCCACCTCCTTGGCCGCCACCCCTTGCTCCTATATAAGTAGATCCATCTAGTAGCTTTTCCTTGGGATTTGTTTAGTTAAAAGTTAGCCATTGCAACTTCGTGTACTTCGTTTGTGTCCAACGACCAGACCAAGACCGCTTACGGATCCCCACCTTTATCAATACTTCATATATACTCGCAATATTCAGATTGCTTTTATCATATTCTTGCTTGTTCTTCGATTGCTTGCAGGAATAGACCTTCGTGGTCAGGTTGATTGTGCTCCGGCGTGGTCAATAACCTCTCGGAGTTGGTTTAGCGATTGCTAAGGCGCAACGTCGTGCACGTTTGTAGTCGGATCGTCAAAGTCGTCTCCACCAAATCGATAGTTATCATCTCATCGAAAGATCGGGAAACCCCCGCCTCTATCAAGTGGTATCAGGTTTCAGGTTGCTCGGTGAGAATTTCCAGTTTTCCTAGATTAGATTTATTTTCTTACCTATTGTCCAAGAAAAAGCCACAAAAAAGAGTTAGATCTATTCATCCTTGGTCCAAGCCAGTCTGAGCCTTTGCAATTTTCTTTTCATTGCTTGCATAGTTGAATTATCGGTTGCATCATCGTGTCGAGTTGCTGGTCTTAGTGTCTAGTTCGTTTAGAGTTTCGAGTTCTGTTCACATTAGTCACGCCACCGCTGCATCATTATCTCTTCCGCTGTCCACCACCCATCCATCAATTTCCACCACGTGCTACCCATCATTCATTGTCATAATAATAGTTGAGATCGTTCACATCTTCACTTGATCCAATCTGCATCTTATCTAGTTTGTTTTGGAAAGAGGGAGAAAAAAAGAGAGAAAAAAAACAAGAGAAAAAAAGGAGAAAAAAAAAGTCAGAGAAAAAAAAGGAGAGAAAGAAAAAAAGTGTGAGGAAAAAAAA
>NW_021305454.1:0-1304 GCF_002162155.2 Triticum dicoccoides
TCTATCATGTATGCAATGCTGTGTACCAGACCTGATGTGTGCCTTGCTATAAGTTTAGCAGGGAGGTACCAAAGTAATCCAGGAATGGATCACTGGACAACGGTCAAGAACATCCTGAAATACCTGAAAAGGACTAAGGATATGTTTCTCGTATATGGAAGTGACAAAGAGCTCATCGTAAAAGGTTACGTTGATGCAAGCTTTGACACTGATCCGGACGATTCTAAATCGCAAACCGGATACGTGTTTACATTAAACGGTGGAGCTGTCAGTTGGTGCAGTTCTAAACAAAGCGTCGTAGCGGGATCTACATGTGAAGCGGAATACATAGCTGCTTCGGAAGCAGCAAATGAAGGAGTCTGGATGAAGGAGTTCATATCCGATCTAGGTGTCATACCTAGTGCATCGGGTCCAATGAAAATCTTTTGTGACAATACTGGTGCAATTGCCTTGGCAAAGGAATCCAGATTTCACAAAAGGACCAAACACATCAAGAGACGCTTCAACTCCATCCGGGATCTAGTCCAGGTGGGAGACATAGACATTTGCAAGATACATACGGATCTGAATATTGCAGACCCGTTGACTAAGCCTCTTCCACGAGCAAAACATGATCAGCACCAAAGCTCCATGGGTGTTAGATTCATTACAGTGTAATCTAGATTATTGACTCTAGTGCAAGTGGGAGAGTGAAGGAAATATGCCCTAGAGGCAATAATAAAGTTATTATTTATTTCCTTATAATCATGATAAATGTTTATTATTCATGCTAGAATTGTATTTTCCGGAAACATAATACATGTGTGAATACATAGACAAACAGAGTGTCACTAGTATGCCTCTACTTGACTAGCTCGTTAATCAAAGATGGTTATGTTTCCTAACCATGAACAATGAGTTGTTATTTGATTAACGAGGTCACATCATTAGTAGAATGATCTGATTGACATGACCCATTCCATTAGCTTAGCACCTGATCGTTTAGTATGTTGCTATTGCTTTCTTCATGACTTATACATGTTCCTACGACTATGAGATTATGCAACTCCCGTTTACCGGAGGAACACTTTGGGTACTACCAAACGTCACAACGTAAATGGGTGATTATAAAGGAGTACTGCAGGTGTCTCCAATGGTCGATGTTGGGTTGGCGTATTTCGAGATTAGGATTTGTCACTCCGATTGTCGGAGAGGTATCTCTGGGCCCTCTCGGTAATACACATCACATAAGCCTTGCAAGCATTACAACTAATATGTTAGTTGTGAGATGATGTATTACGGAACGAGTAAAGAGACTTGCCGTT
>NW_021305455.1:0-1386 GCF_002162155.2 Triticum dicoccoides
GATGACATGACGTAGAGGAAGTAGTCGTACGTCTTCACGATCCAACCGATCAAGCACCGAAACTACGGCACCTCCGAGTTCGAGCACACGTTCAGCCCGATGACGATCCCCGGACTCCGATCCAGCAAAGTGTCGGGGAAGAGTTTCGTCAGCACGACGGCGTGGTGACGATCTTGATGAACTACAGCAGCAGGGCTTCGCCTAAACTCCGCTACAGTATTATCGAGGAATATGGTGGCAGGGGGCACCGCACACGGCTAAGGAATCGATCACGTGGATCAACTTGTGTCAACTTGTGTGTTCATGGGGTGCCCCTTGCCTCAGTATATAAAGGATGGAGGAGGAGGAGGCCGGCCAAGGCAGAGGTGCGGCCAGGGTGGGGAGTCCTACTAGGACTCCAAGTCCTAGTAGGAGTCCACCAAGAGGGGAGGAAGGGAGAAGGAATAGGAGGAGAAGGAGAGGTGGCCGGCCCCTTTTTCCCTAGTCCAATTCAGACCAAAGGGGAGGGGGGGCGCAGCAGCCTTTTTCCTCTTCCCACTAAAGCCCATCAAGGCCCATTACTTCTCCCGTAACTACCCGGTACTCCGAAAAATACCCGAATCACTCGGAACCTTTCCGATGTCCGAATATAGTCGTCCAATATATCGATCTTTACGTCTCGACCATTTCGAGACTCCTCGTCATGTCCCCGATCTCATCCGGGACTCCGAACTCCTTCGGTACATCAAAATGCATAAACTCATAATATAACTGTCATCGTAACCTTAAGCGTGCGGACCCTACGGGTTCGAGAACAATGTAGACATGACCGAGACATGTCTCCGGTCAATAACCAATAGCAGGACCTGGATGCCCATATTGGCTCCTACATATTCTACGAAGATCTTTATCGGTCAGACCGCATAACAACATACGTTGTTCTCTTTGTCATCGGTATGTTACTTGCCCGAGATTTGATCGTCGGTATCCAATACCTAGTTCAATCTCGTTACCGGCAAGTCTCTTTACTCGTTCCGTAATACATCATCTCACAACTAACATATTAGTTGCAGTGCTTGCAAGGCTTATGTGATGTGCATTACCGAGAGGGCCCAGAGATACCTCTCCGACAATCGGAGTGACAAATCCTAATCTCGAAATACGCCAACCCAACATCGACCATTGGAGACACCTGTAGTACTCCTTTATAATCACCCATTTACGTTGTGACGTTTGGTAGTACCCAAAGTGTTCCTCCGGTAAACGGGAGTTGCATAATCTCATAGTCATAGGAACATGTATAAGTCATGAAGAAAGCAATAGCAACATACTAAACGATCAGGTGCTAAGCTAATGGAATGGGTCATGTCAATCAGATCATTCTACTAATGATGTGACCTCGTTAAT
>NW_021305456.1:0-1086 GCF_002162155.2 Triticum dicoccoides
GACTTTGACGATCCGACTACAAACGTGCACGACGTTGCGCCTTAGCAATCGCTAAACCAACTCCGAAAGGTTATTGACCACGCTGGAGCACAATCAACCTGACCACGAAGGTCTATTCCTGCAAGCAATCGAAGAACAAGCAAGAATATGATAAAAGCAATCTGAATATTGCGAGTATATATGAAGTATTGATAAAGGTGGGGATCCGTAAGCGGTCTTGGTCTGGTCGTTGGACACAAACGAAGTACACGAAGTTGCAATGGCTAACTTTTAACTAAACAAATCCCAAGGAAAAGCTACTAGATGGATCTACTTATATAGGAGCAAGGGGTGGCGGCCAAGGAGGTGGGAGGACATCCCAAGGCAGCCTAAAACTAAATCTAGGTCGTACAAGGCCAATGGGCCCAAGTGGAGGTGATGTAACACCTTTGGACTTGTATTTTGACTCGGATTCTGCTGCAGCATCAGATTGTTTCGTCCACAACTCAACGCTCCGGACGAATTTGAAGGTGATTCCAATTGGGTTGGAAAGTGCACGAAATCTAGTTTCCAACAAAAAAAGAATCACCCAATTAGGAGTCCGTATGAAACACTTGTGTGCGTTTTGAGTCAGGTGTGTCTGTGCAGTCCGAATCTGAATCCAGAACGTGTGAGACTTGGACTCTATCTTCTCTTGGGCCAAAAGTGACGTGAGAGAACTTTTTGAACAGCAAATAAACATCTCTTTCTTCCTTATCTTCATATGTGGATTGTACAAATGTCCCATACACCTGCAATTAGACAAAACACAAAAGTGTGTGAAGTATTTTTGTTCTGGATAACATAAATAGATTATTGAATAGTTTGCACTAGAAATCACCTGACAAATATGCATATATGCAATATTTTTGGTCATATCCAAGGTAGTCATGTCCTCATCATCCTCCCCTTCTTGAAAATAAAGCCGTCCTCGGCGTTGCTTAATCTGAAATGTGGCTAACAAAAGAGACAAGGTGTACATGTTGTATATGTATATGTCATCCATTTTTACTTCCCTTGATTTTTGCATATATGACACTTGAATAGATGAGTAACTTGCATAGTTCA
>NW_021305457.1:0-1293 GCF_002162155.2 Triticum dicoccoides
GGGGCCTTCAAGATGATATGCAGCAAAGGTGACCTTGTCAGCCTCCGCTACCAGCGCGGAACGCAGTTTGTGAGAGATACTGCGAAGCCAGTCATCAGCGTCGAGAGGCTCGACGGAGTGGTGGAACGTGGGTGGATGTAATTTGATAAAATCACTGAGTGACACCACGTTAGTCCTCTGATGGTGTGCTGTGTTCTGTTCAATACGCTCCAACAAACGGTTGGTCTCCCGCTTGTTTCTCTCAGCTTCCATCATAACCTCGGCTAGTGAAGGAGGATGAGGCAGATTTGCATCCCTGGCTTCACTGCCTTCGGCCTACTCTTGAGAAGCAGGGTTAGCGCGCGTGTTGACCATCCTAGGTAAACAAGACAATGATTTAGTCAGGATGATAAAATTCCGACATAGGGTAGAAATGTAAGGAATAACTCGAAATGCAAGATGATCATCCGTATGACATGGTAGATACAGAAACTGCTTCTTTTATTCCATCGTCATACACACCATACAAGGTTTAGTACAAGACCAAACAAAGTACTATTACGGTGAAAGAGGATTACATCTCATCGGAGGCATTCCAAGCTCCTATACATTATTTTTCTACACCTCCGGAAGGAGTACAAACTAGGTCATATCCCACGAGTCACGCGGGACAATAGACGACACAGCTAGTGCGAACTAGTGATACTACCACTAACTCAGACCGATCCGTAGTAGTCCTCGTAGAAATCACCTCCATAGCCTGGAAGCTCAACATGATCATCCGGAAACAGACGATCTCGCGGAGCTTGTGGACCATAGGGGCTAGGATGAGGCCTTGGACCAACAAACGGTGGCCTGCGGGGACCACGAGGTGGGGTGATGCCTCCTACATCACGCCAAACCATCACGTCTGGCAGAGCAGATCTCACAGGATAGAGATCGCGCATATCTGAATATCCAGCTTGCACCGCCGGTGCGAACCGAGTCAAAGTGGCCCAGTGGTCAGCACGGGTATTGAAGAGCTCTAACCTCAAGGCCCGATTTTCACGGTCCTTATCCTCGAGCATCTCAGCAGTGGTGCGAGTCCGTGAATCCTCCTGAGTGGGGTCAGCATAAATAGCCTGGAGATACCCTTGTGCTCCCGGAAGTGATCCTGGCATATACCGGAAATCAGAGTCCCGAAATAGACCAGATCTGACTCGCATAATGGTCATCATAGAGTAGGCGGCGTCCTGCACAGCCATCTCAATAGTAACCCCGAGACCATAGGAGCAGTGAAGAGGCTCGGTGGATCCAGGATAAGATGGAAATATC
>NW_021305458.1:0-1925 GCF_002162155.2 Triticum dicoccoides
GCACCGTAGCTACCGCCCGCGCCTCACCCGAACTCCGGCCGCCGCCGTCGTCATGATTGCCGTCGCCTCCGGCCACCTTAGCTTCTCCCGTCCGCCCTGTTACATGCGCGCGAGCCTGGGCATCCCGTAGAGCCCCTCCGCCGCTCTTTTGGTCATCGGAGGGCGAATCCCGGCGCTCTCCGCCGTCCCTGGCCTCGCCGGCGACGAGCCGCGGGTCAACTCCGGCGAGTTGACCCGGGTTTGACCCCCCCTCTCTCTCTCACTGACATGCGGGCCCCGCCCGGCTAATCAAGTTAGGTTAGTATTAACTAAGTTAGATTAGTTAGTTAGACACTGACACTCGGGACCCACCGGTCAGGGGTTGACCGGACTGTGCCACGTTGACCTGCTGACGTCATCGTGACGTCAGTATGACGCAGTAATAGTTTCTGGATTTAATTATATTCAGGAAATTCCAGAAAATGCCTAAAACTTCAATAAATCATAGAAAATTAACCGTAACTCCAAATTAAATAAATTATATATGAAAAATTATCAGAAAAATTCAAGGAATCCATCTGTACCATTTTCATGCATGTTAGAACAACTTATAGCTGCTGTTTAGCACAAATCAATTAAATGGCATTTGAATAATCACATATGGAGTTTGAATTTGAATTTTGTATTCAAACCAACTTCATTTAATCTGTTACTAGTTGCATTATCCCAAAACACATTCATTTTGCCATGTCATGATCATGCATCATATTGTGCATTGCATTGATTGTGTTCCCTTCTGTGTTGCCGGTATTTGTCCCCTCTCGATAGACGTGATACCGATGATGTGATCGTTGACACTGATGAAGACTCAATGTTATCTTCAGAAGTGCCAGGCAAGCAAAACCCCCTTATTCATTCCGATAAAATCCCACTCTCTCGCTCCTGCTCTCTTTTACTGCATTAGGACAACAACGACATATTTGTTACTTGCTGCGGTAGCTGAACCCCTTTATCCTTTGCATGACCTGTCATTGCCACAGTAAATAGATGAAACCCACTAGCATGAGTAGGAGTTGTTTGAGCCCTGTTGTGCCTACTCATTCATGCTTGCTTGTCATGCCTGCTACTGCTTAGAGTTGAGTCAGGTCTGATTCATCGGGGATGAATCAGAGGTGTGTGAACATGTCCTACTGTGTGTGAGCTAAGTGTGTGAACACGATTTGGTAAAGGTAGCGGTGAGAGGCCATGTAGGAGTACATGGTGGGTTGTCTCATTGAAGCCGTCCTCAGGAACTGAGTTCTGTGTTTGTGATCCATGATTCAGCTACTACCATACATTGGGCCCTGAAATATGACCCCGCTCGACTTCTTATTCACCCTAGTCCTCTGTCCAGGAGTTGCAAGTAGTTTCTGGTGTTTGTAGCTTACTGGAGGCCCTGGACAGCGCTGACCGTAGGGGTGGGCTGTGATGCGGTAGGTACGTGGCATGGTGTACCGGATGCCCGTTTGGTATCTCGGGAACCCTGTTCACATCGTTTGGGGCTGTGAGCGAAACTCCGGCCGGATCTCCTCATGGATGGAACCCGAATAGGCGATAAACCTGGACTAGAGACTTGAGTGTTTAGGTAGGTCGTGGTCTACACCCACGTCGGCTTTCGCTTGAAGTCTGCCGAGCACATGTCGTGTGCAGACGCTAAGTGGTGGAAACATGTATGAAGAAGTACACCCCTGCAGGGTTAACATCATCTATTCGAATAGCCGTGTCCGCGGTAAAGGACTTCTGGGTTGCTTATATCAGTTCATAGACAAGTGAAAGTGGATACTCTAAAATACGCAAGATAAGCGTGAGTGCTATGAATGGCGTTCTCGTAGGGAGACGGGAGCGGATCCATAGTGGTGTATTGATATGGTGAATATGTGGACTCGTGTGCGCCACCTCAAAAGAGT
>NW_021305459.1:0-2574 GCF_002162155.2 Triticum dicoccoides
AGCCAATCTAGACCCGTTCCAGCACCCTGCCGAAGGGGGCAATCCCTCTCCGGTGGCCATCTTCATCATCCCGGTGCTCTCCATGATGAGGAGGGAGTAGTTCTCCCTCGGGGCTGAGGGTATGTACCAGTAGCTATGTGTTTGATCTCTCTCTCTCTCGTGTTCTTGATTTGGCACGATCTTGATGTATCGCGAGCATTGCTATTATAGTTGGATCTTATGTTTATCCTCCCCCTCTACTCTCTTGTAATGAATCGAGTTTCCCCTTTGAAGTTATCTTATCGGATTGAGTCTTTAAAGATTTGAGAACACTTGATGTATGTCTTGTCATGCGTATCTGTGGTGACAATGGGATACCACGTGATTCACTTGATGTATGTTTTGGTGATCAACTTGCGGGTTCCGCCCATGAACCTATGCATAGAGGTTGGCACACGTTTTTGCCGTGATTCTCCGGTAGAAACTTTGGGGCACTCTTTGAGGCTCTATGTGTTGGTTGAATAGATGAATCTGAGATTGTGGGATGCATATCGTATAATCATACCCACGGATACTTGAGGTGACATTGGAGTATCTAGGTGACATTAGGGTTTTGGTTGATTTGTGTCTTAAGGTGTTATTCTAGTACGAACCCTAGGGCTGTTTGTGACACTTATAGGAATAGCCTAGCGGATTGATTGGAAAGAATAACTTTGAGGTGGTTTCCTACCCTACCATAATCTCTTCGTTCGTTCTCCGCTATTAGTGACTTTGGAGTGACTCTTCATTGCATGTTGAGGGATAGTTATGTGATCCAATTATGTTAGTATTGTTGAGGGAACTTACACTAGCGAAAGTATGAACCCTAGGCCTTGTTTCAACGCATTGCAATACCGTTTACGCTCACTTTTATTATTAGTTACCTTGCTGTTTTTATATTTTCAGATTACAAATACCTTTATCTACCATCCATATACCACTTGTATCACCATCTCTTCGCCGAACTAGTGCACCTATACAATTTACCATTGTATTGGGTGTGTTGGGGACACAAGAGACTCTTTGTTATGTGGTTGCAGGGTTGCTTGAGAGAGACCATCTTCATCCTGCGCCTCCTACGGATTGATAAACCTTAGGTCATCCACTTGAGGGAAATTTGCTACTGTCCTACAAACCTCTGCACTTGGAGGCCCAACAACGTCTACAAGAAGAAGGTTGTGTAGTAGACATCAGATATGCTTGTCTATATATATCTTCAAATGTTTATGTATATATATGTGTGTGTGTGTGTAATTCTGTGAAATTGAATGAATTTAAGAAAAAACAAAAAAATAGGGGCTATACAGGCTCTTTGCCATCTGCTAGCAGACGACGAAGAGCTTTGCCCTCAGCCAACAGACAGCAAAGCTACCACGTGGCAGCTACCTGTGCAACCTGGGGCACTGGCTGGCCTATTTGGTTACTTTGTCATTTGCTGACAGACGGCAAAGACCGTTGGACCTTTCCCGTCTGGCAGCGTACGGCATAGAATGCCACGTGGTAGCACCTGGGGGCTGGCCTATTTGGTTACTTTGTCGTCCGCTGGTAGACGACAAAGGTGCAATGGTCTTTGTCGTCTGCCAACGGACGGCAAAGCACGTCGTTAACCCCCTAATGGACCTAACCTGCCGCATGTGTCGTCCAGGCTCTTTGTCGTCTGCTAGCGGACGACAAAGACCGTTTCATCTTTGTCGTCCGCCAGCAGACGGCAAAGAGCCCTTCGCCGTAGCCTATTCAGCCGGACCTATTGCTGTCTGCTGGCGGGCGGCAAAGGCATTTGCTGTCTGCTGGCGGGCGGCAAAGGCATTTGCCGTCTGCCAGGCATGCCTTTGCCGTCAGCCATGGCAGATGGCAAAGTGCCCGATTCCTATAGTGCCACCTCCTCCACCACCCACCAAGGCGCGTCGGGCACCCCCTGGCGCGCCCAGGTGTCTTGTGGGGTCCCCTTAAGTCGGTTGGGGCTCTTCTTCCGGTGCAAGAAATATAAATTTTGGAAAAGATCGTGTAAAAATTTCAAATCAATCGAAGTTAGGATCTCCAGGAATTTAAGAATTGGTGAAGGGCTAGAAAATAGGAACGTGAAATAGAGGAGAACAGAGGGATAGATCCAATCTTGGAGGGGCTCCCGCCCCTCTGCCGCCATGGAGGCCATAGACTAGAGGGGGACCCTCCTCCATCTAGGGGGGGAGGTCAAGGAAGAAGAAGAAGGGGGGCTCTCTCCCCCTTGATGACACACAATTATAGGGGATCAATTGTAGTCCTTTCGATAAGTAAGAGTGTCGAACCCAAAGAGTGTCGGCGTTCTGGGAACGGGGGTCCCTAGACTTGCCTGCCTGCGGCCTGCGGCGTGGCTCAAGCGGGGGCCCAGCGCGGCCCATCTTCATCAGTTCAAGCTCAAGACCCTCGCGAGGGGCCAAGCCTCGTGGGGCAGACGACAGGAAGCTTCCTCAAAGGCAGCCTCATCAGGCAGGCTCGCGAGGAGGCGGAGAGATCAAGCAAGGGGTACCTCGCGAGGAACCCGTGACGCAAGCCATGACGATCGAGGCCAGGCGGGCG
>NW_021305460.1:0-1828 GCF_002162155.2 Triticum dicoccoides
GACATGTATGAAAATTATGAAGGTGGCCTTGCCACAAATACAATGTCAACTACATGATCATGCAAAGAGCAATATGACAAAAGTAATGCGTGTCATATGAACGGAACGGTGGAAAGTTGCATGGCAATATATCTCGGAATGGCTATGGAAATGCCATAATAGGTAGGTATGGTGGCTGTTTTGAGGAAGGAGTATGGTGGGTATATGGTACCGGCGAAAGTTGCACGGTACAAGAGAGGCTAGCAATGGTGGAAGGGTGAAAGGGTGCGTATAATCCATGGACTCAACATTAATCAAAAGAACTCATATACTTGTTGCAAAAATTTAGAAGTCATCAAAAACCAAAGCACTACGTGCATGCTCCTAGGGGGATAGATTGGTAGGAAAAGACCATCGCTCATCCCCGACCGCCACTCATAAGGAAGACAATCAATAAATAAAATTGTGCTCCAACTTCATCACAAAGCGGTTCACCATACGTGCATGCTACGGGAATCACAAACTTCAACACAAGCATTCTTTAAATTCATAATCACCCAACTAGCATGACTTTAATATCACTACCTCCATATCTCAAAACAATTATCAAGTATCAAATTGATCATAGCATCCAATTCACTTTCTATGATAGTTTTTATTATACCCAACTTGTATGCTCATCATTCTAGGACCAACTTTAAAACCATAGCAAATACCATGCTGTTCTAAAAGACTCTCAAAATGATATAAGTGAAGCATGAGAGACTAGCAATTTCTTTGAAATTAAGACACCACCGTGCTCTAAAAGATATAAGTGAAGCACTAGAGCAAAAACTATCAAGCTCAAAAGATATAAGTGAAGCACATAGAGTATTCTAGCAAATTCTAATCAAATAGGCTTCTCCCAAAAGGTGTATACAGCAAGGATGATTGTGGTAAACTAAAAAGCAAAGACTAATATAATACACGAGGCTCCAAGCAAAACACATATCATGTGGCGAATAAAAATATAGCTCCAAGTAAAGTTACCATTGAACAAAGACGAAAGAGGGGATGCCTTCCCGGGGCATCCCCAAGCTTAGGCTTTTGGATATTCTTGAATATCTTGGGGTGCCTTGGGCATCCCCAAGCAGTCTCTTGCCACCCTTTATTCCATAGTCCATAAAAGCTAGACCCAAAACTTGAAAACTTCACAACACAAAACTCAACAGGAAATCTTATAAGCTCCGTTAGTGAAAGAAAACAAACCACCACATAAGGTACTGCAATGAACTCATTATTTATTTAATTTGGTGTTAAACCTACTGTATTCCAACTTCCTTATGGTTTATAAACTAATTTACTAGCCATAGATGCATTGAAATAAGCAAACAACACACGAAAAACAGAATCTGTCAAAAACAGAATGGTCTGTAGCAATCTGTAACTAACGCAAACTTCTGGAACTCTAAAAATCCTACCAAAATAGGAAGTCCTGCACAATTTGTTTATTGAACAGAAGCAAAAAGTATCAATGCAAAATCACGTTCCTGTGATTTAAAAAATTTATATTCATGCGCGCAAAGTTTCTGTTTTTCAGCAGAATCAAATCAACTATCATCTTAGGTTATCCTATAGGTTCTACTTGGCACAAACACTAATTAAAAGATAAAAACACATCTAAACAGAAGGTAGATGCAATATTTATTACTAAATAGGAGCAAAAACAAAAAACATAAAGAAAATTGGGTTGCCTCCCAACTAGCGCTATCGTTTAACGCCCCTAGCTAGGCATAAAAGCAAGGATAGATCTAATGAGTGCCATCTTTGACACTAAATTCATAAGTAGCACGCATGATAGATTCATAAG
>NW_021305461.1:0-2572 GCF_002162155.2 Triticum dicoccoides
AGCCAATCTAGACCCGTTCCAGCACCCTGCCGAAGGGGGCAATCCCTCTCCGGTGGCCATCTTCATCATCCCGGTGCTCTCCATGATGAGGAGGGAGTAGTTCTCCCTCGGGGCTGAGGGTATGTACCAGTAGCTATGTGTTTGATCTCTCTCTCTCTCGTGTTCTTGATTTGGCACGATCTTGATGTATCGCGAGCATTGCTATTATAGTTGGATCTTATGTTTATCCTCCCCCTCTACTCTCTTGTAATGAATCGAGTTTCCCCTTTGAAGTTATCTTATCGGATTGAGTCTTTAAAGATTTGAGAACACTTGATGTATGTCTTGTCATGCGTATCTGTGGTGACAATGGGATACCACGTGATTCACTTGATGTATGTTTTGGTGATCAACTTGCGGGTTCCGCCCATGAACCTATGCATAGAGGTTGGCACACGTTTTTGCCGTGATTCTCCGGTAGAAACTTTGGGGCACTCTTTGAGGCTCTATGTGTTGGTTGAATAGATGAATCTGAGATTGTGGGATGCATATCGTATAATCATACCCACGGATACTTGAGGTGACATTGGAGTATCTAGGTGACATTAGGGTTTTGGTTGATTTGTGTCTTAAGGTGTTATTCTAGTACGAACCCTAGGGCTGTTTGTGACACTTATAGGAATAGCCTAGCGGATTGATTGGAAAGAATAACTTTGAGGTGGTTTCCTACCCTACCATAATCTCTTCGTTCGTTCTCCGCTATTAGTGACTTTGGAGTGACTCTTCATTGCATGTTGAGGGATAGTTATGTGATCCAATTATGTTAGTATTGTTGAGGGAACTTACACTAGCGAAAGTATGAACCCTAGGCCTTGTTTCAACGCATTGCAATACCGTTTACGCTCACTATTATTATTAGTTACCTTGCTGTTTTTATATTTTCAGATTACAAATACCTTTATCTACCATCCATATACCACTTGTATCACCATCTCTTCGCCGAACTAGTGCACCTATACAATTTACCATTGTATTGGGTGTGTTGGGGACACAAGAGACTCTTTGTTATGTGGTTGCAGGGTTGCTTGAGAGAGACCATCTTCATCCTGCGCCTCCTACGGATTGATAAACCTTAGGTCATCCACTTGAGGGAAATTTGCTACTGTCCTACAAACCTCTGCACTTGGAGGCCCAACAACGTCTACAAGAAGAAGGTTGTGTAGTAGACATCAGATATGCTTGTCTATATATATCTTCAAATGTTTATGTATATATATGTGTGTGTGTGTAATTCTGTGAAATTGAATGAATTTAAGAAAAAACAAAAAAATAGGGGCTATACAGGCTCTTTGCCATCTGCTAGCAGACGACGAAGAGCTTTGCCCTCAGCCAACAGACAGCAAAGCTACCACGTGGCAGCTACCTGTGCAACCTGGGGCACTGGCTGGCCTATTTGGTTACTTTGTCATTTGCTGACAGACGGCAAAGACCGTTGGACCTTTCCCGTCTGGCAGCGTACGGCATAGAATGCCACGTGGTAGCACCTGGGGGCTGGCCTATTTGGTTACTTTGTCGTCCGCTGGTAGACGACAAAGGTGCAATGGTCTTTGTCGTCTGCCAACGGACGGCAAAGCACGTCGTTAACCCCCTAATGGACCTAACCTGCCGCATGTGTCGTCCAGGCTCTTTGTCGTCTGCTAGCGGACGACAAAGACCGTTTCATCTTTGTCGTCCGCCAGCAGACGGCAAAGAGCCCTTCGCCGTAGCCTATTCAGCCGGACCTATTGCTGTCTGCTGGCGGGCGGCAAAGGCATTTGCTGTCTGCTGGCGGGCGGCAAAGGCATTTGCCGTCTGCCAGGCATGCCTTTGCCGTCAGCCATGGCAGATGGCAAAGTGCCCGATTCCTATAGTGCCACCTCCTCCACCACCCACCAAGGCGCGTCGGGCACCCCCTGGCGCGCCCAGGTGTCTTGTGGGGTCCCCTTAAGTCGGTTGGGGCTCTTCTTCCGGTGCAAGAAATATAAATTTTGGAAAAGATCGTGTAAAAATTTCAAATCAATCGAAGTTAGGATCTCCAGGAATTTAAGAATTGGTGAAGGGCTAGAAAATAGGAACGTGAAATAGAGGAGAACAGAGGGATAGATCCAATCTTGGAGGGGCTCCCGCCCCTCTGCCGCCATGGAGGCCATAGACTAGAGGGGGACCCTCCTCCATCTAGGGGGGGAGGTCAAGGAAGAAGAAGAAGGGGGGCTCTCTCCCCCTTGATGACACACAATTATAGGGGATCAATTGTAGTCCTTTCGATAAGTAAGAGTGTCGAACCCAAAGAGTGTCGGCGTTCTGGGAACGGGGGTCCCTAGACTTGCCTGCCTGCGGCCTGCGGCGTGGCTCAAGCGGGGGCCCAGCGCGGCCCATCTTCATCAGTTCAAGCTCAAGACCCTCGCGAGGGGCCAAGCCTCGTGGGGCAGACGACAGGAAGCTTCCTCAAAGGCAGCCTCATCAGGCAGGCTCGCGAGGAGGCGGAGAGATCAAGCAAGGGGTACCTCGCGAGGAACCCGTGACGCAAGCCATGACGATCGAGGCCAGGCGGGCG
>NW_021305462.1:0-2173 GCF_002162155.2 Triticum dicoccoides
TGATTGACAGCAGAGCAAGCAAATTTGCTTGACAGGACTTCAAATTTATATTCCTAATAGTCTCACGGTGGACCAAATAACAGAGTTCATCATGACTGATCGACAGAGAAGTAAGGACTGGACTCACACTAGTTTGCTAAAGCTTGCTATGACCTCGGGGTCAGACACACAACACACCTAATTGATCGAAGGAAACTAAACGAGTATCCTATTAACATTACTCAATGATAGAGTAAGACCCAATAATTGAACGCATAGCATGAAGTGGCGGCGGCAAGCCCCCAACTTCTCCAACTTTTTTGGAATACTTTGCCAGCCTCTTGCTCATGGAGTCTCCTTTGGCCGCCACCTCCTCGAAGCGAGAAGAAGATTTCTCCACAACTTGAGTAGCAATCTCCACCTCCTCGAAGAAATTTGCATTCTTCGACTTCATGGCTTTGACAAGCTTGAGACTTTCCTTCTTCTCTGCTAGCTGTGCCTGCAACTCTTTGATGCTTTTAGTGTGGTCGGCTTCAAGTGTGAGGACAGAATCCTGGTCCTTGAGCCCTTCGGCCCTTACATGCTCAAGCTTTGTGTGGGCCTCTGTGATTTTCTTGCGTACCGCGATGCAGCCTGTTCCAATATTTCCGCTACACGTTGGATCCTTGCTGGCAAGGTCTCAAAAGTGTCTTGAGGCTGCTGGTCAGATTTATCCTCAAGTTGTTCTTGTAAAGTTCTCAGCCTGGTAACCATCATCTTTATCTCAGGAGTGAAATAAGGGGAAAAGAATCCTTCCCATCCGTCTAGAGCATTTTTCATCTCCCCAATGAAAACATGTTGGTCAAACTTTTCTGCACTTGCCAACAGTTGGAGATTCTTTAGTCCAGTCACAATTTGTTGAAAAGCAAACTTCGTATTTGCACAAGCAGATTCTGGTAACTGCAGTGGAGCACCGGGTTTGTAGTTGAGTTTTTTGGGGGCAGGAGGGAGTTCATTGGCATCAAAGTCCGTACTGAAGTTTCCCACAAATTTCAGTACTCCTTGTTCAATATTGTCTTTTACAATTGTAACCTGGTCGATGCTCTCTGTAGCGTTCCAAGCAACTGGTCCTAGTTATTTGTGACCAAACAAAAAAGAGCTCTTTTACGGTGATTGTAGAGTTACGATTTGTAATTTCATGTAACTCCTACTCTGATTTTTTTGGCCATTGGATCTCGAAAAATCATTTAAAGAATTCTTTTTTCTGTAAAAGGGTATAATAGTAACTGAATCTCTCGTCTGTTTCCGTTCCTTACGGCACGTTCAGAGGCCATCTCCACGATCCAATTCTCCTCGCATAGCCGCCGCCGCACATCCCGCTCGTAGATGGCTAGGCGGTGCGCCGTTCGGATCATCCCCGCGCAGCGGACCCGATCCAAGCGAGAAGCAGCAATTCGATATCTTGGTGTCTCTCCTGCCGTCAATGTCCCGGCCGGCCGACAGTACTGCAGGTCGTACATCGCGGCGCACCGAAGCCTCGGCTGCCCCACCGCCCTCAACCCGCCGCCATGGACAGATGATCTCTCTTCACCGTACGTCGGATACCCTACTGCCTGAGTCAGCGCCGCCGGCGACCTTCCCTCCCACTACAGGTAACTGCATGCGTGTTGTACTAGCTCTTCTGATCCTCATGTTTGCGCGATGGCAGTCCCATGGTGTGATTGCCACTCAACAACGCCCAACCAGCTGTTAGTTCAGAGGAATACATTTTCCAATACGCTCTAGTACTACAACTCTGTTTTTTTTGCCTGTTCACAAATCTGAACATATTATGTTCATGCTTACTGTGGTGATTAGCATACTCATGTCTTTTCCAAGGAAAAAAAGAATACTCATGTATTGGGTTGTGCTCACAATTAAGCTCTCCCCTGCGATATGATGAAGATGTATGGTTTATGCGCTGGGGGATGTTTGATAAAATGTAATCCTCTTTAGTTCAGATATATTGATTTCAGCACCTGATTAGAGTAGCTATGAGAGTCCAAATCTGAAATCTAGCTTGCTTTATTACTGAAAATCAAATAAGTATACTGAGAGCAAGCTTATGACTTCTCTAGATCATGGAAACATCTACTTAGCATAATCACCTAGTCCTTGGGGTGCTTTCGTTGGTGGTGTGGTGTGAAAGTTATTATCGGCATGCGCTGCATCGCCT
>NW_021305463.1:0-1739 GCF_002162155.2 Triticum dicoccoides
TGGGTGTGAGATTGCTGAGTCCCTGTGGCTCACAGATACTACAACTCCAGATGCAGGTCCAGGTGATACTGCTCCAGTTGACGAGTACGAGCTCAAGTGGGAGTTCGACGAGGACTCTCAGCGATACTACGTGTCTTTTCCGGATGATCAGTAGTGGTGCCTAGTTGGGGGTTATCGATTCAGGACCTTGTCGCATGTTGGGTTCTTTTCTATTTTGGCGCCGTAGTCGGGCCATGAGTGTTTGTTTGATGGATGTTATTTATGTACTCTGATGTGACGTGGCGAGTGTAAGCCAACTATGTTATCTCCCCCTTTTATCATATATTACATGGGATGTTGTAATGATTGCCTGACTTGCGACATTGCTTTCAATGCGGTTATGTCTCTAAGTCGTGCCTCGACACGTGGGAGCTATAGCCGCATCGAGGGCGTTACAAGTTGGTATCAGAGCCTTCCCCGACCTTAGGTGCCCCATTGCTTGATCGTTTTTAGCAGCCGAGTTGTGTCTAGAAAAATGTTTTGAGTCCTTAGGAATTATATATCGGAGAGCTTAGGAATTCTTTTACTTCCCAGTCTCCTCATCGCTCTGGTAAGGCATCCTGACGTAGAGTTTTGACTCTTCTCTTCTCAAATTTCACTAAAAAAATTTTAGGATCACGCGAGTATCTTGGTTTTGTTCCGATGGTTTTGTGACGAGAACATTGTTCTTGGTGCCTCCTGTCTTTAGGGGTTGTGGCAGTGTCCCGGGGAGTTGAGCTCCGAGGTGTTGTCGTCACAATTTTATCGTTGCAATTCTGGTATACTTGAGATATGTTCGCCGACATCGAAAAATCTCTTTTATGCAGTTCGTTGGTGAGATAACCTCGACGCCACCCAGTACTGGGGCGGGAGTTCGGGAGTATCGCCATAACTTGTATAACGGATGCTTTTCGAAGGTTGAGGTAGATGGTTTCCGAAGTTTTCTTGGTTATGTGTTGAAGGATGGATACAGCTGGATGTAGGATTTGCTAGTTTGGGTGAGATATTGTGCTTCCCCTGTATCCCCAACACCTGATTGCATAACCGGAAAGGTTCGGGAATTTCATAGGTGGGAATTCTAGTAGCTCTAGTTCTTCTTCCACGAATATTGGTTTGAGATTGGGATTTCTTACCGATTATTCGTTCTTGATCCGTACCTTGTTGATTTTTTTTCTCTACCGTAATTCTACGTGGCTTCTCAATTTATGGATATGTGATCATTTGAAGAGGAATGCATTCGTTCATTTTGTTCGGATGTGAAGACTATATGTTGCAATTTTCATTCCGTTGGATTCAGCTTCTATATTGTTGTCTATCAATGTGCTAATGGTGGTCAACCTCTTCAGGATGGCTCCTCCAACGCGCACGACTCCGAATCCTAATCCGCCTCCACCTCCGCCTCCTCCGGAAGCATGGCAAGCTGTGATGGCCGCTACTAATGCAAATACACAGTTGATCATGCAAATCCTTCAAGAGCGCAATCAAGGCAGTCAAGGGAATCAAGGCCATAATCAGCACCACTTTGCTACTCTGAACCAGTTCCTTGCTAATGGCCCAAAGACGTTCAGCGGTTGTGTTGAGGCTACCGATGCTGACGATTGGCTAGTGGATCTGGGCAAGCATTTTGAATGTAGCAACGTCAGGCCTGAAGATTTCGTCAAGTTCGCTTCTTTCCAGCTCAAAGATCAGGCTGCAGAGTGGTTCCAGCAGTACAAGGATTC
>NW_021305464.1:0-1307 GCF_002162155.2 Triticum dicoccoides
CTTTTTCTCCTGTTAAAAATCATTGCATGTTCATCGCATCACATCTTCGCACCCGTAGCTCCGTTTCGTGCGTGTAATATGTCAAATTGTTCGTCTCGAAGAGTACATCATTTCATTCCATTGCATCATTTGCATTTGAGGTCATCTTGATGCCCGAAATGCTGTTGGAAGAGGGCTTCATATCGTTAGTTTCAGATTCTTATCAGAACGAGCTCTTTTGTCATTTTTGCCATTATTGATGTGTGCATCCTATGGACTTGATCCCTAAATATGTTTCGAACTAGGCTATGTCTTCTTTACAGAGGTCCTTACCATGTAATTTTGTGAGCAATATGGTGACTAGCACAAGCATGCAAATTAGGCTTCGTGTTAACGCTATTTTTAGTTCCTGTTCTGCTGTAATTTTATTGCCATGTAAACATGTTGCTACAGAGCAATCCATGCATAATTTGAGATACTTCAGTAAGGGTGTTTTGAAAACATGGTTTTGCTCTATCCATCCATGGTCCTGGTTGCAATTATGGAGTAGTCTAGCATGTCATTTTCGTGCTCTACTTTTTCTTCAAAATGTTTCCTGGCAGATTGTTTACATGTTATTCAATTTGGCCGAGGTTGTTGTAGTTGGTCCGGGTATGCTACGATGTTATTCCTTGCCATGTGTAGCTTCTATGTCATGTCTTCTTGATAGATGTATGCTTAGTTTATGATGAGATGCTCTGTAGTGAGTGCATCGAGCTCGCGAAGGTGCCTTCATAATTATTTCAATGCCATGCTTTGTTTGCTGAAATCTGTTAACGAAACTTGCTATGTTTACGTGGGTGCCATCATATTCTATGGTCCTTTTTGGCTTATGGTCAGTAAGGGACTTTTGATCTATGCTTTGAGTAGATTCATGCCATGTCTTATTTTTCTATTATAAGTTCCTGTAGCATGTTGATAACCTGCTCTGAACATTGCTTCATGCTGCTGTTTATGCCATGTCCAACCTGTTAAATTTTTGCACTTTCTCCATGCTTGTTTGAACCTGTTATGATGTGATTTAGCCGTAGCTCACTGTTTCTCTTTTGTAAAGCATCTCCTGTAGATGATCTCCATATGCTTTGTTTTCATGTTGGGGTGCTGTAGCATAGTTTATTGTTGCATGCTAAGTAGCATCGTGCTGTTAATCGCAGCTTTGTGCCATACTTGTCTTGCTTGCCATTTGCAAACCATGCATCCGATTTCGGTGATCTTTATATCGATTTCAACCGAAATCATCTCATCTTTCCAGCGGCATACTTGGTTTGCCAAGTCGATGCCTTGTTCAT
>NW_021305465.1:0-722 GCF_002162155.2 Triticum dicoccoides
CTCCATCTCGACCGCTATCCCACCTCGCCAGATCCGGTCCCCCTCGGCGCCGAGCACCCCCCAAGTCCACCGGCCGCCGCCGCCGACCCACCGCACCCTCGATTCCCCTACTCAACCGCCGCCGCCGACCCCCCACACCGCGCGCACCGTCTTATAAAAAAAATAAGTATCAAACAGCTTTTTAAATGCTACTGTCTTATAAAAAAATATTACTGTTATTATTTAAACAAGTTTGAACATATTTAAACATAAATAAGTATCAAACAGCTTTTTAAATGATAAAAAAAATTGTGGAGCCTGGGAGTCGAACCCAAGACCTCCTGGTGTGAGAACTGGCTGCTGACCAGTCGAGCTAGTAGAGTGGGCTTGACATGGATAGGTTCTGGTAGTACATAACCTTTTGGCTCGAGTTGAAATAAAAAAGTACTAATGGCGCACCACGGTGAGGTGCGCCATTAGTATGGACATGCTAATGGCGCACCACGGTGAGGTGCGCCATTAGTATTGTGGCCCGATCCCCCTTTGCCCGATCCCCCCTTCGCCCGATCCCCCCTTCCCTCTCCCCCTCGCCAGTTCTCTCCCTCTCGATCCACCGCCGCCGCCGCCGCTGCCCTCGCCCTCGCCCTCGCCCTCGCCCTCTCCCTCCCTCGCCCTCTCCTCGCCTTCCCTCTCCCTCGCCCCGCCTCCCTCGACGCCACCGTCCCCGCCACCTCGACGCTGCC
>NW_021305466.1:0-1084 GCF_002162155.2 Triticum dicoccoides
TGGTGGATTTCAACAATCTTGGTTACCTTGACGAACCATTCGTCCTAGCGAAAGATGTCGCTCAGGTTTTCTATGTGAAGGACATGAGTAGCAAACCGAGGAAACGGAAAGATAAGAAAACGATCAGTACATCATGCGATGATCCAAAGCGCCACATTGTTCTTTCAGGGAAAAGAAACATCGTGGGAGTGGAGGACAAGACAGACATGTCAAAAGATTATAATATGTTTGCTGAAATTCCGCCCTTCAAAGTGAACACCGACCCAAGCATTAAGTTAAATGATGAGGATGCTCCATGGATACGGCACAATCGTAAGCAAGCAGGGACACAAGGGAAGAAATGATGTGTAATAATTTATTGTACCAAACTTTGTTGAATGGATCATGTGAATTATATTACCCGTGATGTGTTTGGTGTCCATTTTCGAATGATTCGAGATACCACTGATGATACATGAAATTTGGAGTGATTTAGTCATTTTTCTGAATTTTTTGATATATTATTTGTATTTTTAACATTTTGAATTGAATTAGTTTTATTTTTCTTAATTTTTTGATATATTATTTGTATTTTTAGAATTTTCAATTGAATTAGTTTTATTTTTCTGAATTTTTTGATATAATATTTGTGTTTTTAACATATTGAATTGAATTAGTTTTATTTTTCTGAATTTTTCGATATATTATTTGTATTTTTAACATTTTGAAAAAGAAAAAGTATTTTAAGAATACCTTTAGTCGCGGTTGGCCTGCCCAACCGCGACTAAAGGTCGTTGCGCGCGGGAACAAAAACCCGCCAAAAAAGCCCTTTAGTCGCGGATCTCCTCCCCAACCGCGACTAAAGGTTACCCTTTAGTCGCGGGTCGCCTCCCCAACCGCGACTAAAGGTACCCTTTAGTCGCGGGTCGCCTCCCCAACCGCGACTAAAGGGGGGGGCTATAAATACAAGCGCCCGAACCCCTTCTCGTCTTCTCCGAATCAACACCGCCGCCGTCGCCCTCGCCCTCGACGCCGCCCGCCCTCGCCCTCGCCCTCGACACCGCCCGCCGTCGCCCTCGCCCTCGACGCCGCCCGCCATCGCCCG
>NW_021305467.1:0-1206 GCF_002162155.2 Triticum dicoccoides
TTTGCTTAGTACGACGGTAGTAAATAAGATGATCCCTTACCACAATTTCAAGAAGTGTTCTCCCCTAACTGTGCACCGTTGCGACAGTTCGCTGTTTCAAAACATCACGTGATGATCGGGTGTTTTATTCAGACGTTCAAATACAACGGGTGTTGACGAGCCTAGCATGTACAGACATGGCCTCGGAACACACGCGAAACACTTAGGGTTAACTTGACGAGCCTAGCATGTACAGACATGGCCTCGGAACACGGAGACCGAAAGGTCGAGCATGAGTCGTATAGAAGATACGATCAACATGAAGATGTTCACCGATGATGACTAGTCCGTCTCACGTGATGATCGGACACGGCCTAGTTTGACTCGGATCATGTAATCACTTAGATGACTAGAGGGATGTCTATCTAAGTGGGAGTTCATAAGATGAACTTAATTATCCTGAACATAGTCAAAAGGTTTTTGCAAATTATGTCGTAGCTCACGCTATTGTTCTACTGTTTAGATATGTTCCTAGAGAAAAATTAGTTGAAAGTTAATAGTAGCAATTATGCGGACTAGGTCCGTAAACTGAGGATTGTCCTCATTGCTTCATAGAAGGCTTATGTCCTTAATGCACTGCTCAGTGTGCTGAACCCCAAACGTCGTTTGTACACGTTTTGATAACTACGTGATAGTTCAGTGAAACGGTTTAGAGTAGAGGCACCAAAGACGTTTTTCGAAATGTCGCGAAACATATGAGATGTTTTGAGGGCTGAAATTGGGATTTCAGGCTTGTGCCCATGTCAAGAGGTATAAAACCTCCGATGACTTTCTTAACCTGCAAACTAAGGAGAAAAGCTCAATTGTTGAGCTTGTGCTCAGATTGTCTGAGTACAACAATCATTTGAATCGAGTGGGAGTTGATCTTCCAGATAAGACAGTGATGGTTCTCCAAAGTCATTGCCACCAAGCTGTTAGAGCTTCGTGATGAACTATAACATATCAGGGATAGATATGGTGATCCTTGAGGTATTCGCGATGTTTGACACCGCGAAAGTAGAAATCAAGAAGGAGCATCAATTGTTGATGGTTGGTGGAACCACTAGTTTCAAGAAGGGCAAGGGCAAGAAGGGATACTTCATGAAACGGCAAATCAGCTGCTGCTCTAGTGAAGAAACCCAAGGTAAAACCCAAACCCGAGACTAAGTGCTTCTGTAATAAGGGGAA
>NW_021305468.1:0-1182 GCF_002162155.2 Triticum dicoccoides
AACTGTTTGACTAGCCTCCTCCTCTCCTTGTTTTCCTCAATCTTGTTACCCTCCTCATCGAATTTGTTGTATTCCGGAGGTAGAACGAAATGTTCCATAAGCTTCTTGAAGCAATCTTTTTTTGTTCTCTTATCGACAAAAGTGAAACCATCAATTCGTGCCTTCTTTGGCTCATTCCACTCCTGGACGGTGATCGAGACGTTGTCTCTAACAATGGCTCCGCATTGGCTGACAAACTTGGTGGCGTTCTTGCGGGGCTCCAGCGGCCTGCCGGTTGCACTGTCGACAACCTCGATGGTGCATGTTTCTCCTTGTTTCATCGTCTTGGTTGCGCCACGCTTTGACGACGTACTCGATTGTTTCGACGATCCGGCCAAGGGCTAAAATAAGAAAGAGTCGCGCGCGTTAGTACACACATATTTATTCAAATCAGTTAGTTTGTATCACCAGAGGCTCAATGTATATATATACCTCGGCGCCGGAGGTGGTTGCTACTTCCATTTGAAGATCGTCGTTTATCGACGTTTGTTTGGCATCATCTTGCTGACGGCGCCCTTCATCTTCACCGTCAAGGTTCAGATAAGAAGAGATATCATCTTCTTCTTCTCCGGTCGGCACATATAGAATATCGCCGTTTATGATGCCGAACATATGTGCTTCACCGTCCGGATCATAGTTGTCCATAATCGGGTCAGCTCTATCGTTCGCCATTATGTCAGTCCTGAAAACATGTAGTAAAAACAAATTAATTAAGTGAAGAAGGGGGGCAGTGGCGGTGGCGGTGGCGAAAGGGCGGTGGCAAAAGGAGGGGGCGAGGAAGGGGTGGGAGAGGGTGTCGCGGTAGAGCGCGAGACGGGGCGGCAGACGACGGCGTCACGGAGAGGGGAGGCGAGGACAACACATTTATAACCCTCGCCGTCCCCTCTCGATCCATAAAAAAACACCGCGCGCATCGCCGCCCCCCTCGCCGCCCCTCTCCGTATATACGTTTTTTTTGTTAATTATCAAATTTTACGGGTTTTTTGTTAATTATCAAGTTTTAAGTTATTTACCGTTTTTGTTAAACTAAGTTATTTACCGTTTTTGTTAATTATCAAATTTTACCTTTTTTTTGTTAATTAACTAGTTAAAAAATTCTCTCTCTCTCTCTCTCTCTGCTCTCTCTCTCTCTCTCTCTCTCTC
>NW_021305469.1:0-914 GCF_002162155.2 Triticum dicoccoides
AGGGTTCAACAACCATCGAAATCGCTTTGGGACACCAAAACGGTGAGTAATAGTCCATGAAACGGGCCAGAATCAGCCAAAATTGCGACTATTGACGACGTACACATAAACGCACCCCGGGGATTGTGAATGTGGAAATAGTGCTGGGACCCCATAATGGTGAGTAATAGTCCATGGAAGAGCCCAGAATCGAACAAAATTAGGATTGCTGGTGAGCGACACGTAAACGCACCCCGGGGTGCGTCAATCGTGGAAATCGCTCCGGGACCCCAAAACGATGAGTAATAATCCATGAAACGGGGCAGAGTCAGCCAAAACTGCGAGTGTGGATGACCGACACATAAATGCACCCCAGGGATCGTCAATCATGGAAATCGCTCTAGGACCCCAAAACGGTGAGTAATAGTGCATGAAATGAACCAGAATTGGCCAAAATTGTGAGTGTTCATAACCGACATGTAAACGCACCCTGCGGTTCGTCAGTTGTGGAAATCACACCGGGGCCCCAAAACTAGGTAATAGTCACGAAACGGGACAGAATCGGCCAAAACTACGAGTGTTGATGATCGACACGCAAACGCACCCCAGGGTTTGTCAATCGTGGAAATCACTCCAGGACCCCAAAACAGTGAGTAATAGTCCAAGAGACGGGCCAAAATCGGCCAAAACTGCGAGTGTTGATGACCGACACGTAAGCGCACCTTTGGGTTCAACAACTATGGAAATCGCTTTGGGACCCCAAAACGGTGAGTAATAGTCCAAGAATCGGGCCAGAATCAGCCCAAACTGCGTTTGTTGATGACCGACACGTAAGCGCACCTTAGGGTTCAACAACCATCGAAATCGCTTTGGGACACCAAAACGGTGAGTAATAGTCCATGAAACGGGCCAGAATCAGCCAAAATTGCGACTAT
>NW_021305470.1:0-1024 GCF_002162155.2 Triticum dicoccoides
CAACCAACTTATTGGAAATCATACATACTGATGTGTGCGGTCCAATGAGTGTTGAGGCTCGCGGTGGCTATCGTTATGTTCTCACCCTCACTGATGACTTGAGTAGATATGGGTATGTCTACTTAATGAAACACAAGTCTGAGACCTTTGAAAAGTTCAAGGAATTTCAGAGTGAGGTTGAGAATCAACGTGACAAGAAAATCAAGTTCTTGCGATCAGATCGTGGGGGAGAATACTTGAGTCACGAATTTGGCACACACTTAAGAAAATGTGGAATAGTTTCACAACTCACGCCGCCTGGAACACCTCAGTGTAATGGTGTGTCCGAACATCGTAATCGCACTCTATTGGATATGGTGCGATCTATGATGTCTCTTACCGATTTACCGCTGTCATTTTGGGGCTATGCTTTAGAGACTGCCGCATTCACTTTAAATAGGGCTCCGTCGAAATCCGTTGAGACGACACCATATGAATTTTGGTTTGGGAAGAAACCTAAGCTGTCGTTTCTAAAAGTTTGGGGATGCGATGCTTATGTCAAGAAACTTCAACCTAAAAAGCTCGAACCCAAGTCGGAAAAATGCGTCTTCATAGGATACCCTAAAGAAACTATTGGGTATACCTTCTACCTCAGATCCGAAGGCAAGATCTTTGTTGCCAAGAATGGGTCCTTTCTAGAGAAAGAGTTTCTCTCGAAAGAAATAAGTGGGAGGAAAGTAGAACTTGATGAAGTATTACCTCTTGAACCGGTAAGTGGCGCAGCTCAAGAAAATGTTCCTGAGGTGCCTGCACCGACTAGAGAGGAAGTTAATGATGATGATCATGAAACTTCAGATCAAGTTACTACTGAACTTCGTAGGTCCACGAGGACACGTTCCGCACCAGAGTGGTATGGCAACCCTGTCTTGGAAATCATGTTGTTAGACAACGGTGAACCTTTGAAGTATGAGGAAGCGATGGCGGGCCCGGATTCCGACAAATGGATGGAAGCCATGAAATCCGAGATAGGATCCATGTATGAAAA
>NW_021305471.1:0-1214 GCF_002162155.2 Triticum dicoccoides
AGGTTAAATAGGTCATTTTGAAGCTAGCTAAGAATATTAAGTCATTTTGGAGGAAAAAATGCTAAGTATAGGTCATTTTAGAGCTATCCTAGGTTAAATAGGTCATTTTGGAGCTAATTAAGCTTATTATGTAATTTTTGAGCTAGCTAAGCATATTGAGTCATTTTGGAGGAAAAAAATGCTAACTATAGGTCATTTTAGAGCTAGCCTAGGTTAAATAGGTCATTTTGGAGATAAGTAAGGTTATTTTGTAATTTTTGAGCTAGCTAAGCATATTGAGTCATTTTGGTGGAAAAAATGCTAACTATAGGTCATTTTAGAGCTAGCCTAGGTTAAATAGGTCATTTTGGAGCTAAGTAAGGTTATTATGTCATTTTGGAGCTAACTAAGCATATGAAGTCATTTTGGACCTAAAATATGTCATTTCTTAAGCATATTATATCATTTTAGAGCTAGCTAAGCATATTAAGTCATTTTGGAGGAAAAGATGCTAAGTATAGGTCATTTTAGAGCTATCCTAGGTTAAATATGTCATTTTAGAGCTAAGTAAGGTTATTATGTCATTTTGGAGCTACCTAAGCATGTGAAGTCATTTAGGAGCTAAACTATGTCATTTCTTAAGCATATTATGCCATTTTAGAGCTAGTTAAGCATATTAAGTAATTTTGGAGGAAAAGATGCTAAGTATAGGTCATTTTAGAGCTATCCTAGGTTAAATAGGTCATTTTGAAGCTAGCTAAGCATATTAAGTAATTTTGGAGGAAAAAATGCTAAGTATAGGTCATTTTAGAGCTATCCTAGGTTAAATAGGTCATTTTGGAGCTAATTAAGCTTATTATGTAATTTTTGAGCTAGCTAAGCATATTGAGTCATTTTGGTGGAAAAATTCTAACTATAGGTCATTTTAGAGCTAGCCTAGGTTAAATAGGTCATTTTGGAGCTAAGTAAGGTTATTATGTAATTTTTGAGCTAGCTAAGCATATTGAGTCATTTTGGTGGAAAAATGCTAACTATAGGTCATTTTAGAACTAGCCTAGGTTAAATAGGTCATTTTGGAGCTAAGTAAGGTTATTATGTCATTTTGGAGCTAACTAAGCAAATGAAGTCATTTTGGACCTAAAATATGTCATTTCTTAAGCATATTATATCCTTTTAGAGCTAGCTAAGTCATTTTGGAGGAAAAGATGCTAAGTATAGGTCATTTTAGAGCTATC
>NW_021305472.1:0-1018 GCF_002162155.2 Triticum dicoccoides
GTCCATGAAACGGGCCAGAATCGGCCAAGACTGGGAGTGTTGATGACCGACACGTAAACGCACCTTGGGGTTCGTAAATTGTGGAAATCACTCTGAGACCCCAAAACAGTGATTAATATTCCACGAAACGGGCCAGAATCTGCCAAAACTGCGAGTGTTGATGACCGACACATAAGCGCACCTTGGGGTGCGTCAATCGTGAAAATCACTCCGAGACACCAAAATAGTGAGTAATAGTCCACGAAACGGGCCAGAATTGGCCAAAACTGCGCGTGTTGATGGCCGACATGTAAGTGCACCTTGGGGTTCGTCAATCGTGGAAATCACTCCGAGACCCCAAAACAGTGAGTAATAGTCCATGAAACGGGCCAGAATCGGCCAAAACTGTGAGTGTTGATGACCGACACGAAGCGCACCTTTGGGTGCGTCAATCATGGAAATCACTCCGAGACCCCAAAACAGTGAGTAATGGTACACGAAACAGGCCAGAATCTGCCAAAACTGCGAGTGTTGATGACCGACACGTAAGTGCACCTTGGGGTTCGTCAATCGTGGAAATCACTAAGAGACCCCGAAACAGTGAGTAATAGTACTCAAAACGGGTCAGAATCGGCCAAAACTGCGAGTGTTGATGACCGACACGTAAGCACACCTTGGGGTTCAACAACTATGCAAATCGCATTGGGACCCCTAAACGGGGAGTAATAGTCCATGAAATGGGCCAGAATCGTCCAAAACTGCGAGTGTTGATGACCGACACGTAAGCGCACCTTGGGGTTCGTCAATCGTGGAAATCACTCTGATACCCCAAAACAGTGATTAATATTCCACGAAATGGGCGAGAATCTGCCAATACTGCGAGTGTTGATGACCGACACCTAAGCGCACCTTGGGGTGCGTCAATCGTGGAAATCACTCCGAGACCCCAAAACAGTGAGTAACAGTCCATGAAACGGGCCAGAATCAGCCAAGACTGTGAGTGTTGATGACCGACACGTAAGCGCACCTTGGGGTTCGT
>NW_021305473.1:0-1084 GCF_002162155.2 Triticum dicoccoides
TGGCAACAGGAGTCAGCAAGTTCACTGGTGAGTCTAAGCCTGAAACTTGGCTTGAAGACTACCGAGTGGCAGTTCAGATCGGTGGTGGGAACGACGAGGTGGCCATGAAGCATTTGCCCCTCATGTTGGAAGGTTCTGCCAGGGCATGGTTGACTCAATTGCCTCCTAGCAGCATTTACACTTGGGAAGATCTGTCCCGAGTGTTCGTCAGAACGTTCGAAGGGACTTGCAAGCGACCAGCGGGATTGACAGAGTTGCAAGTCTACGTGCAGAAAACCAATGAGACTCTCAGAGAGTATATTCAGAGGTGGATCACTTTGCACCACACTGTGGAAAATGTCTCTGACCATCAGGCAGTATGCGCCTTCAAAGATGGTGTCAAGAACAGAGAACTGAGTTTGAAATTTGGTCGAACTGGTGACATGACCTTGAGTCGGATGATGGAGATTGCTACCAAGTACGCCAACGGCGAAGAAGAAGACCGACTCTGAAGCGGCAAGCACAAGCCGAGCCAGTCGGAAAAAGGAAACACCAGTCGGAAACAGAAGCGGAAGGCTGAACCGGCAGCTCCTGGAGAGGCTCTGGCCGTGACTCAAGGAAAGTTTAAGGGGAAACCAAAAGGATCCTGGAACCCCAAGAAGGTAAAGGATAAAGAAGGGAACGACGTGATGGATATGCCGTGTCATATTCACACGAAGAAAGATGAAGAGGGGAATATCATTTACCCAAAGCACACCACTCGCCAATGTCGACTCCTGATCCAGTAGTTTCAGGGAAAACAGTCTAAGGACAAGGAGAAGGAGCCGGACAAGGCCGAAGACAAAGAGGACAGTGAGGGAGGATATCCGCATATCAACTCCACTCTGATGATCTTCGCAGATGTGGAAAGCAGAAGTCGACTGAAAGTGATTAACCGAGAGGTTAACATGGTTGCCCCAGCAAAGGCAAATTATCTGAAGTGGTCTCAAACACCCATCACATTCGACCAATCTGATCACCCGACTCATATTGCCACCCCTGGGAGGCAAGCTTTGGTGGTCGATCCAGTTGTCGAAGGCACTCGACTGACAAAGGTGCTGATGGA
>NW_021305474.1:0-1112 GCF_002162155.2 Triticum dicoccoides
CTGGAAGAAGAGTTGTATATGATGCAACCAGAAGGTTTTGTCGATCCAAAGGGAGCTAACAAAGTGTGCAAGCTCCAGCGATCCATTTATGGACTGGTGCAAGCCTCTCGGAGTTGGAATAAACGTTTTGATAGTGTGATCAAAGCATTTGGTTTTATACAGACTTTCGGAGAAGCCTGTATTTACAAGAAAGTGAGTGGGAGCTCTGTAGCATTTCTGATATTATATGTGGATGACATATTACTGATTGGAAATGATATAGAATTTCTGGATAGCATAAAGGGATACTTGAATAAAAGTTTTTCAATGAAAGACCTCGGTGAAGCTGCTTACATATTAGGCATTAAGATCTATAGAGATAGATCAAGACGCTTAATTGGACTTTCACAAAGCACATACCTTGACAAAATTTTGAAGAAGTTCAAAATGGATCAAGCAAAGAAAGGGTTCTTACCTGTGTTACAAGGTGTGAAATTGAGTAAGACTCAATGCCCGACCACTGCAGAAGATAGAGAGAATATGAAAGATGTTCCCTATGCATCAGCCATAGGCTCTATCATGTATGCAATGCTATGTACCAGACCTGATGTGTGCCTTGCTATAAGTTTAGCAGGGAGGTACCAAAGTAATCCAGGAATGGATCACTGGACAGCGGTCAAGAACATCCTAAAATACCTGAAAAGGACTAAGGATATGTTTCTCGTATATGGAAGTGACAAAGAGCTCATCGTAAAAGGTTATGTTGATGCAAGCTTTGACACTGATCCGGACGATTCTAAATCGCAAACCGGATACGTGTTTACATTAAACGGTGGAGCTGTCAGTTGGTGCAGTTCTAAACAAAGCGTCGTAGCGGGATCTACATGTGAAGCGGAATACATAGCTGCTTCGGAAGCAGCAAATGAAGGAGTCTGGATGAAGGAGTTCATATCCGATCTAGGTGTCATACCTAGTGCATCGGGTCCAATGAAAATCTTTTGTGACAATACTGGTGCAATTGCCTTGGCAAAGGAATCCAGATTTCACAAAAGGACCAAACACATCAAGAGACGCTTCAACTCCATCCGGGATCTAGTCCAGGTGGGAGACATAGAGATTTGCAAGATACATAC
>NW_021305475.1:0-1850 GCF_002162155.2 Triticum dicoccoides
CAGATCCGTTAGTTCATCATGCACTTTTGTCATTTTTGTCATGTTTAATTCGTGCATGATATGCCTGTGTCCCTTTGGGATGAATTGTTAAGCATTTTGTCTTCTTTCTAGAGGTGCCACCCATGCATTTTTAGGATGTGTGTGTTGTCTTGTGCAAGCTTGCGAAGAGAGGTACCTGAGATTGCTGATTTCAGAGACTTAGTGATTTTCACTAAGTCTGGGATATTTTAGTTCGTGATGCTATATGTCCAGCTTGTTTCCTAATGATCCGTGCCTCTTTTGAGGATGATCAGTAAGGGAGTTTTGATATTTATGTTATGCTCTATCCATCCATGTCTTTGTTGGCATTTGTGGAGTGCTCTAGGTTGACTCAATCGAGCTCAACTTTTGCTTCGTTGTTAATCTGGGCAGATCGTCAACTTGTTTGCGATTTTGCCGATGCTACCGTTAGTGTTCCATGCATGCTATGCCTTCGTTCTTGCCATGTGTAGCTAGCACTTTGTGCCTTCTTGCTGGTTATATGCTTTCCTTGCCATGACTTGCACCGTAGTGAGTGCATCGAGCTCGTTTACATGCCTTCGTGAGTTAAATTTCAGCATGTCTCAGTTTTCACTAAGTCTGAAAACTGATTGTGTTCGAGCGATGTTCGTGAGCTCGGTAGAGTATTTTGTGAACCCTTTTGGCCCCAGGTCACTTTGGGTGTTTTATTAAGCTTATTGAATAGCTCCATGCCATGTTCTTACTTGTCATGTTCAGGTTTTCTATCATGTTGTTTTGCTGCTCCGAAGAGAGCATCGTGATCTGAAATTTCAGACTAGTGTTAATTTCACTAAGTCTGAAATCTGTTTTGCATTTGCGTTTTAGCCATGCTTGTTTGAACCTCTTAATGGATGAATTTGCCTATGGCTCAGTGCTAGTGTTTTGTCAACCATCTTGTGTACATCACTGCCATGTATTTTGTTTTCATGTTTGGTGGCTGTAGCATGTTCATTTCGTTGCATTTAGATGCCTACTTGCTGCAAATCGCACACCGGTGTCATATCTTAAAACGCTCGCCATTTCTAAACCGTAGCTCCGATTCCTTTGATCTTTATATCGTTTTCAAGCGATTTCATCCCCTCTATCCAGTGGCACACTTGGTTTTCCAAGTTGATGCCAGGTTCATGCATTTTCTGTCATATCTTGCATTTTGCATCCCGCATCGCATCCCGCATAGCATATCGTCATTTCATCATATTGCTTGGTCTTGCCCGTGGTTGATTGTATCCTTGTTGCTTGTTTGTCTTGTTGGGTAGAGCCGGGAGACGAGTTCGCTACCGAGGAGCCCGTTGAGTTTGCTTGCGAGGATCCAGTCAACTCTGACAACTGTGCAGGCAAGATGATCATACCCTCGAAATCACTACTATCTTTGCTATGCTAGTTTGCTCGCTCTTTTGCTTTGCCACTGCTACGATGCCTACCTTTTTGCTTGTCAGCCTCCCAATTGCCATGTTGATCCCCTAACCCACCATTGTCCTAGCAAACCGTTGATTGGCTATGTTACCGCTTTGCTCAGCCCTTCTTATAGCGTTGTTAGTTGCAGGTGAAGATTGGAGCCGTTCCTTGTTGGAACTTTTATTTACTTGTTGGGATATCACAATATATCTTACTTAATTAACGCATCTATATACTTGGTGAAGGGTGGAAGGCTCGGCCTTATGCCTGGTGTTTTGTTCCACTCTTGCCGCCCTAGTTTCCGTCATATCGGTGTTATGTTCCCGGATTTTTGCGTTCCTTACACGGTTGGGCTATTATGGGAACCCCTTGACAGTTCGTCTTAAGTAAAGCTCTTCCAGCAATGCCCAACATTG
>NW_021305476.1:0-1244 GCF_002162155.2 Triticum dicoccoides
GGTAGGATTTTTATAACTTAGGCGAGCACGAGGCTGCAGCTAAGCCTCCGAGTGGAAGGCTGGCTTACCACTCGGTAGGATTTTTATAACTTAGGCGAGCACGAGGCTGCAGCTAAGCCTCCGAGTGGAAGGCTGGCTTACCACTCGGTAGGATTTTGATAACTTAGGCGAAACGGATTCGCAGCTAAGCCTCCGAGTGGGAGTCTGGCTCACCACTCGGTAGGATTTTTACAAACTTAGGCGAAACGGATTCGCAGCTAAGTCACCCACTGAGGGGAATTTCATTGGACAAAAATAAAAAGTGACAGATATTATGGAGGAACTATGACACTATTATTTTGAGGTCCATGAACTACAAAAGTACTTTATTGCAACTCATCCGAATGATAAAACTTAAGTGTAGAATGGGCGGAGTAGCTCCGCGTTCCAAGCTCGGGGCTCGTCGAAATTATGCTTGACGTTGTAAAGACGGTACGCCCCATTGTGGAGGACCTTGGTGACTATGAAGGGGCCTTCCCAAGAAGGAGCAAGCTTGTGTGGTTTGTGCTGATCCACTCGGAGAACCAAATCTCCTTCCTGGAAGGCTCGACCTCTCACATTTCGGGCGTGAAAACGGCGCAGATCTTGTTGGTAGATGGTCGACCGGATCAGAGCCATCTCCCTTTCTTCCTCTAAAAGGTCGACTGCGTCCTGCCGCGCTTGTTCAGCTTCTGCTTCGTTGTAGATTTCGACTCGGGGAGCATTATGCAGAAGATCACTTGGTAAGACCGCTTCGGCTCCGTAGACCAAGAAGAATGGAGTTCTTCCGGTCGACCAATTAGGTGTGGTCCGCAGTCCCCAGAGTACAGAGGGAAGTTCATCGACCCAAGCTCCAGCCGCGTGTTTGAGATCACGCATCAGTCGAGGCTTCAATCCCTTAAGAATCAGTCCATTAGCTCGTTCTGCTTGTCCATTCGACTGCGGATGGGCGACTGAAGCGTAGTCGACCCGTGTGCCCTGGGAGTCGCAGAAAGCTCTGAATTCCTCTGAGTCAAAGTTCGACCCATTATCCGTAATGATGCTGTGCGGGACTCCATATCTGAATATTAGTTCCCTGATGAAGCTAACAGCAGTACCGGTGTCAAGGCTCTTGATTGGTTTAGCCTCGATCCACTTGGTGAACTTGTCGACTGCCACCAGTACATGCGTGAAACCGCTTCGTCCTGTTCTCAAAGGACCGACCATGTCCAGCCCCCAAACTGCAA
>NW_021305477.1:0-1149 GCF_002162155.2 Triticum dicoccoides
TACATATGCATGGGTATATGTGTAAGGAGGCCATATCAGTGGACTGAACTGCAGAATGCCAGAATAAGAGGGGGATAGCTAATCCTGTCGAAGACTACGCTTCTGGCAGCCTCCGTCTTGCAGCATGTAGAAGAGAGTAGATTGAAGTCCTCCAAGTAGCATCTCCAAGTAGCATATCCAGGTAGCATCTCCAAGCGCATCTCCAGTCGCATCGCATAGCATAATCCTACCCGGTGATCCTCTCCTCGTCGCCCTGTAGAAAAGCGATCACCGGGTTGTCTGTGGAACTTGGAAGGGTGTGTTTTATTAAGTATCCGGTTCTAGTTGTCATAAGGTCAAGGTACAACTCCAAGTCGTCCTGTTACCGAAGATCACGGCTATTCGAATAGATTAACTTCCCTGCAGGGGTGCACCACATAACCCAACACGCTTGATCCCATTTGGCCGGACACACTTTCCTGGGTCATGCCCGGTCGCGAAAGATCAACACGTCGCAGCCCCACCTAGGCACAACAGAGAGGCCAGCACGCCGGTCTAAACCTAAGCACGCAGGGGTCTGGGCCCATCGCCCTGAGCACACCTGCACGTTGCGTGGGCGGCCGGAAGCAGACCTAGCCTAGCAGGCGTTCCAGTCCAATCCGGCGCGCGCCGCTCCATCGCTGACGTCTGAAGTGCTTCGGCTGATACCACGACGTCGGGATACCCATAACTACTCCCACGTAGATGGTTAGTGCGTATAGGCTCGTAGCCGACTCAGATCAAATACCAAGATCTCGTTAAGCGTGTTAAGTATCCGCGAACACCGAACAGGGCCAGGCCCACCTGTCTCCTAGGTGGTCTCAACCTGCCCTGTCGCTCCGCCACAAAGTAACAGTCGAGGGCCGTCGGGAACCCAGGCCCACCTCTACCGGGATGGAGCCACCTGTCCTTTCAGCCCCCTCGTCAGAATCACTTGCGGGTACTCAATGAGCTGACCCGACTTTAGTCACCATCTGTATAGTATGTATGTATGTATAGTATATACCCGTGATCACCTCCCAAGTGATCACGGCCAGATAGTATAGCAAGGCAGACTGACAAGAATGTAGGGCCAATGATGATAAACTAGCATCCTATACTAAGCATTTAGGATTGCAGGTAAGGTATCAA
>NW_021305478.1:0-1227 GCF_002162155.2 Triticum dicoccoides
ATGTTCCTATGACTATGAGATTATGCAACTCCCGTTTACTGGAGGAACACTTTGGGTACTACCAAACGTCACAACGTAACTGGGTGATTATAAAGGAGTACTACAGGTGTCTCCAATGGTCGATGTTGGGTTGGCGTATTTCGAGATTAGGATTTGTCACTCCGATTGTCGGAGAGGTATCTCTGGGCCCTCTCGGTAATACACATCACATAAGCCTTGCAAGCATTACAACTAATATGTTAGTTGTGAGATGATGTATTACGGAACGAGTAAAGAGACTTGCCGGTAACGAGATTGAACTAGGTATTGGATACCGACGATCGAATCTCGGGCAAGTAACATACCGATGACAAAGGGAACAACGTATGTTGTTATGCGGTCTGACCGATAAAGATCTTCGTAGAATATGTAGGAGCCAATATGGGCATCCAGGTCCCGCTATTGGTTATTGACCGGAGACGTGTCTCGGTCATGTCTACATTGTTCTCGAACCCGTAGGGTCCGCACGCTTCAGGTTACGATGACAGTTATATTATGAGTTTATGCATTTTGATGTACCGAAGGTTGTTCGGAGTCCCGGATGTGATCACGGACATGACGAGGAGTCTCGAAATGGTCGAGACATAAAGATTGATATATTGGAAGCCTATGTTTGGACATCGGAAGTGTTCCGGGTGAAATCGGGATTTTACCGGGTTACCGGGAGGTTACCGGAACCCCCCGGAAGCCATATGGGCCATCATGGGCCTTAGTGGAAAGGAGAAAGGGGCAGCCCAAGGGGGCTGCACGCCTCCCCCCTTCCCCTAGTCCTATTAGGACTAGGAGAGGTGGCCGGCCACCCCTCTCCCTCTTTCCCCCTTGGGAATCCTAGTTGGAATAGGATTGGGGGGGGAGTCCTACTCCCGGTAGGAGTAGGACTCCTCCTGCGCCTCTCTCTCTTGGCCGGCGCCCCCTTCCCCCTTGGCTCCTTTATATACGGAGGCAGGGGCACCTCTAAACACACAAGTTGACACAAGTTGATCCACGTGATCGATTCCTTAGCCGTGTGCGGTGCCCCCTGCCACCATATTCCTCGATAATACTGTAGCGGAGTTTAGGCGAAGCCCTGCTGCTGTAGTTCATCAAGATCGTCACCACGCCGTCGTGCTGACGAAACTCTTCCCCGACACTTTGCTGGATCGGAGTCCGGGGATCGTCATCGAGCTGAACGTGTGCTCGAACTCGGAG
>NW_021305479.1:0-1099 GCF_002162155.2 Triticum dicoccoides
GGTGCAAGCTGGGAACAAAATGCAAATGCTGGGAATGATTCTGGTAACTGGGAAAGAACCCAACAATAGAGAGTGAGTTCACTGTTTGAAAAGGTCATAGCATTGTCGAGGAAACTGAGAGAAATCCCAGTTAGTGCCGATGATATCACGTAGCGCTTGTGCGTGCTCTCAAGAACTTGAGCATTTCCACAATCATCAAGGTTTTACCAACATCCGTGTCAAGGGTCCGGTAACACAACTTACTACCATGATGAATGGTGATGGAGGATGCAGATGCAAAGGAAGATAACACCTTCTCAAATTTCACCCTTGGCGGGGCCAAGGAAATAAAATCTGGATGATCGACCGAGAGACATTTAGCACTCCGCTTCTAATGTTCTCCTTGATGTGCTAGCGTAATCCACCCATAGATATGGTTTGATATCTAGAACATCAAGTAAAAGGTCGGTCTTCGGAACACAGAAATCCATAGGGGCAACTAGGGAGTAAACCCTACGAAATCCCTATGGGGAGGTGGCCAACTTCATCAATCAAGATATTATAATAACAGGTCTTCCGGCTGGGTGTGTTGGCCACGACATCCACTTTACCGGTTATCGCGCGACCAATATTATAATTCTTGGGAAATATTCCAACCATCATATCTGCCTGAGATTCAGATCTGGTTGGTGTCAGGATATTCCAGACTCATCGAGTCTAGGAAGAAAAATGAAAGTTTGCAACACAAATCGACGAGATGACGTTGCGGGATTCTCGGGAGATGAACTACGATAGTAAGCTCCAAAACATGAGCTGGTTCTGCTACAAACATGTGAACACGTTGTCCCAGACAAGCATGCCCACATGGTAGTCTTACAATAAAACACTACCGAGCTCTGGTTGGGAACCATCAGCGAGGATATCGAAGTTCTTTCATAAGTCCGGATTAGCTCTTATGAAGATACTCCTTCTCCTTGAACAAATCAATCAGTGGCTTGGTGTGCTAGGGATACATATAGATTGAAGGTTGCAAGTCTTCAAACCACAGCATTCTTCGCACGTGTGCATGACTGATTTGGAATGATTCCAAAGAAAGCAACATTGACTTTCTCGAATCCAC
>NW_021305480.1:0-2616 GCF_002162155.2 Triticum dicoccoides
CGGAAAACCGGTCGTGACAGACTTGGTATCAGAGCCAGGCTGACCATTGGCTAATCCTATCTTAGCCAGGTCAATAAACTTAGGCAAACCAACCCACCAGACCTTAACCAAACCCCAGCCAAGCTTCTCGTGCAAGATAGCCACACAGTGACCCAACACTTTGGCAGTCGGTGCCCAACCTATCAACCTAACCTGTCACTCATGCGCCAGTGACCGGCCCCTAAATAGTCTTTTCTCGCAAGCGTGCGAAGGAAGATTCCGTCCCCTTTTCCCTATAAAAAGGGGCGCGCTAGCCCCAAACCAGCACACACAGTCGCTACCCCAAACCGAGCCACAATGCCTGGACCTATAGTGCACAACGAAACCACAGCAACCAACCTTGGAGGTTTTGTGACCATCCTCGCAAACCTCACCCGTCGTGCCTACGCGTTAGAGGAGCCACCAGAATATGTTGTGTATCAAGGACCCATGGGCGGTGAAGACCGCCAATTCTGGGCCACTGTGCACATTTACGGTAGGAGTCTAGCACCCGAGCGCCCCTACCGGTTCATCGGAAGAACAACTTCCTTTGAGCCACAAGCTATCCAGCTAGCCGCTCGAGAGGCTATAGTTCATCTCAGGCACTTGTCGCCCAGAGTTAACTGTCGCTCGTTCCACTACTACCCCAGACGAGAAGGGTATGGTAGACCACCCCAAGTTGCCAATGGAGATCACGAGACGGACCCCGCATTATTGCACCTAGTGCGCTATGTAAGTGCACTAGAGGCACTGTTCGACCAGATCACTATTGATCTAATCGCAGCTCGTGGAGAGCTGGTTCGTCGAGCCCCGGCGAGAGAAGAAAACAAGCCCAACACCGACAACCCAGTCGTGCTGTTTGGACAACCGATCGAGACCCCGAGATCTGCCCCAGCCATCGGCCAAGGTGCTGCGATAACCCCAGAAGTGCTTCGTCGCATATTGGGAGCACACTCCAACGGGGTTGTGGCCAACAATCCCCGCAGTGGTCATTCTCACTACCCCGACCCTGCAGTTCCTCCGCCATCTCCGACTAATCCCGGCAGAGAGACACGTGGAGAAGCCTCGACATCCACCAGGCACGCCCGTTTAGACATAAACGAGGTAGATTAAGCAGTATGAGTAGCACCAAGTTTCAATGTATCCTCGCTTTGTAATCATGCGACCGCGTATATTAACGCAGCCTGTCTTTGTGCCTCTGTTTTAATAATAGCCTTGCATATTTGGTCAGCGCATAGCCGCATATTTTTCCGGGCACAACTACCAAAACCAACCCGACGACAACCACAGTAACACGTCTCTTTATGAGATATGTGTATCTCTGACACCGACCCGACCTTTGGAACTAAGATGGAATTTTTTTTACCTCCCACCACGGTGAAACGATCCGGCTCCATTGCTATATAAAGGCCACCTTGTGACCTTACCCAGCAACCCTCACTTTGTGCACAACACTCACGCTTTTTCCTGTCATGCCGAACCCCAGCATTCATCTGAGAACCCCAGATGCAACCCCAGGTAGCTTTGTCAAAATATTGTGGGATTTTACCCGCAGTACCATGGGTTCTACCCAGCCACCCCAGTACGAGCTGTTCAAATCGAGGATCACCCCATCCACCTCGGAATATTGGGCAGCAGTACACATTCCTCCTGTAGACCCCAACCAAGATCCAACGGAAGTTTCCTTCGTGGGGAAATCTATGCCAACCCCACACTTGGCCATAGAGGCTGCTGCGAAAGAAGCGATTGCTCGTCTTTGATCCGCAGTACCCTATGCCCGCGAACGAGGATATTATTACTTTCCGAGTCGTGCAGCACCCGGAGAAGTAACATCTTTTCCCGGTGGACGTATTGAGAGAGACCCAGTTCTGGCCAACCTTATCCAGTACATAATTGCTCAAGAGCATTTAAACCAGCGGGTGATGGATTATCTCCAGAGCCTCGCAAATTTAAATCCTCAGATTGCCATCGGCAGACCACTGAGACCCGACATGGAGAGACGCATACATCGACTGGTCAATCCACTGCCTCCAATTGAAGAAGAATGTATTCCTTTACCAGAGACATTTTATCAGGACCCCGCCCAGTTACCATTTTCATTTTAGATGTCACTACTGTATTTGTTCTTTGCAGCATTTATTTATGTGTGTGACTTATGTGTAATACCCTGAGTTTGTACGACGAGTCAATTATTTGGCTTCTGCTAATGTGTGTAGTTTTTGTTGTGGTTTATGCTCCTTTAAATTAACTGTTTCCCCTCGCAAAACCCTGGAGTGAGATCTTCTTTTCCCTGAGTTGCTACATCTACACCTTCTCACGACGTGGATTATTTAATTTCACTCAGCACCACGAGCAGACTCACAACCATAATCATTCGGACACATACACTGTTTGCAAAACTTTGCAACGGTGTTACATCCAGCTAATCACCCCCTAACAACAGTTAGCACCCGGCACACTCCATCTACTCCTCATGATCACCACCACCGCGGAGAGCCAACACCCGAGCCGCAGCATCGCGATACTCGTCGAAGATCATCGCGCACAGGAGCACAGAGAGCCCCAGCAGCGTCGCCAGCCCTCCGCATATCAGGATCA
>NW_021305481.1:0-1077 GCF_002162155.2 Triticum dicoccoides
GTGTGGGCATCACAGGAACGGTTTCCTGTGCTGCGTCACTATCCCGCTCAAGAGGTAGTACTTCATCGAGTTCTACTTTCCTCCCACTTACTTCTTTCGAGAGAAACTCTTTTTCCAGAAAGCATCCGTTCTTGGCAACAAAGATCTTGCCTTCGGATCTTAAGTAGAAGGTATACCCTACAGTTTCCTTAGGGTATCCTATGAATACGCATTTTTCCGACTTGGGTTCGAGCTTTTCAGGTTGAAGTTTCTTGACATAAGCTTCGCATCCCCAAACTTTTAGAAACGACAGCTTAGGTTTCTTTCCAAACCATAATTCATACGGTGTCATCTCAACGGATTTAGACGGTGCCCTATTTAAAGTGAATGTAGCTGTCTCTAGAGTGTATCCCCAAAATGATAGCGGTAAATCGGTAAGAGACATCATAGACCGCACCATATCCACTAGAGTGCGATTACGACGTTCGGACACACCGTTTCGCTGAGGTGTTCCAGGCGGCGTGAGCTGTGAAACGATTCCACATTTCTTTAAGTGTGTACCAAATTCGTGACTTAAGTATTCTCCTCCACGATCTGATCGTAAGAATTTTATCTTTCGGTCACGTTGATTCTCCACCTCATTCTGAAATTCCTTGAACTTTTCAAAGGTCTCAAACTTGTGTTTCATTAAGTAGACATACCCATATCTACTCAAGTCATCTGTGAGAGTGAGAACATAACGATATCCTCCGCGAGCCTCAACGCTCATTGGACCGCACACATCGGTATGTATGATTTCCAACAAGTTGGTTGCTCGCTCCATTGTTCCGGAGAACGGAGTCTTGGTCATTTTGCCCAAGAGGCATGGTTCGCACGTGTCAAATGATTCATAATCAAGAGACTCTAAAAGTCCATCGGCATGGAGCTTCTTCATGCGCTTGACACCAATGTGACCAAGGCGGCAGTGCCACAAGTATGTGGGACTATCGTTATCAACTTTAAATCTTTTGGCATCTACACTATGAACATGTGTAATATTACGCTCAAGATTCATTAAGAATAAACCATTGACCATCGGAGCATGACCATAAAACATAT
>NW_021305482.1:0-912 GCF_002162155.2 Triticum dicoccoides
TTTGACCCAATCCTAAATATGGATGAGGTACTGGAGTTTGTTTTCTCCAAGTCACTCTCTGGAATAGAATGGCTTGACGGACCACAAGAGTAACAGGCATCGATGAATGAATGCACGCATACTCTTGACTATCAATTGATAGACGAGGGCCAGAAACAACTAAAGAGGGACAACTCAAAGGAACATATGATTTTCTGAGTTGTGAATGCATAGATTAGCATGTCGAACGAGTTCAACATATTTCTTCCGGACAATCCATGCGGAAAGGTAGAACTGGCAGAGTCACAATTATGAATGGAGAACCCATCGAGAGCACTCCTGTTGTGATCTTTTGATCCAACAAACTTTTGCCGTAAGTGGTTCATGGTATTTGGAAGAAGGATATACCACGGACCTCGAGAACTACTGCAAAGGTTACTAATAACCTAAGGGAGCTAGCAATTACTATCAACATGAAGTAAGTAGGGTGAATCTCGGGTTCAAGAACCCAGGAATAGAATACCTACTACTAAGTAGCATCACGGAATGCTTTCGAGAATGATGGCCAGAATCATCACACTGGGAACACAAATCATGGCTAAATTACTAGATGATCCCCTAAGACACCTAGGGTCATAATACTAGCTCCAACATATATGTCAAGGCAATAAAGTACCTCAACTCACTGATTTGTGTGATTAATCTGACCAAAGGCACATCGGAAACAGGAGGAAGGGATTTGCAAATGCATCCGACTATTTAGAAACCTGGGATGACTCGGACAGCATAACGGCTGTAAATGCTCAGAAAAGATTTGAGACATTCACAAAAATGGTGGCATAACCACTCAGAAACACAATATCAAGGTTTCGAGATCAACAGTTAACGTACGGAAGTAGTAGAAACTGAACTCAAGCTTAAATCCAACAATCT
>NW_021305483.1:0-899 GCF_002162155.2 Triticum dicoccoides
TTTTTTTGTTATTTTGTTTTTCTTATCTTTATATTACTGTTTCAATTTTAGTTTCACCTTATCTTAGTTTTATAAACTATAAAAGTAGTCCCTACTTTAGTGTTAATAAATAGGCTACTGCCACATAAGTTTGGGCAACTAATTAACATAGTTTAATATTTTATTTATTGCAAAGGAGATTCAACTAATTGTTTTTACTTCCTTTTAAAACATTTTAAAATATTTTACACCTTTATAAAAGTGTGGTTCCTTCACCAAAATTACCTATGCAATATTTGGTTCACTCCGAACATTTTAAATTTCTTTTTTTTTATTTGAAAGCTTTTATGGTTTGCTTGATTTTGAATTTGAATCTGAATCGGTTACGAACTAACGTGAGATTAGCAACAGTAACGGAGGTGACATGGCATCGTTAACGTGGGATTACTGTAGCTTAATCTCGAGATACCAGGGGGGTAATACTCGACACAAGATCAAAGTAAAGGTGGGACTGGTGTATTGATCCATAGAAGACAATTGTTTTAACTTGTCCGAGAAATGGAATCAAAGAAGAACAATCATGGTCGGAACCACGGTTGCAAGGGATCAATTCACAGATACCATATGTTAGTTATCAAGGAAATAGTTATTATTACAAGAAGCTTCCATGATAGGATATACATCGCGTCCATGGGCATGAACTCAAAGTTCAAGGTCGACTCCCACTTCCTCAATGCATAATCTTCCATTCACCTCTCGTATTTCGAAGATGACATTAGTTGTTGAAAGTTTTACCTGGTGCAATACCAGATAAGTATGACTCGTGAAAACTTTCGGGTTCACACGGTTTAGAGAAGGCATATGTTCAACCCTTAGTGGCTTCTTAGAAACATATACCACAATTTTCAAGAGTAAATAAC
>NW_021305485.1:0-1112 GCF_002162155.2 Triticum dicoccoides
CAACTGCTTCCGGTTGCATTGAGGGGGCTTCTACCGGAAAACGTCCGATTAGCCATTGTGAAGCTATGTGCATTCCTCAATGCAATCTCTCAAAAGGTGATCGATCCAGAAATCGTAACAAGGCTAAGGAGTGATGTGGCGCAATGTCTTGTCAGTTTCGAGCTGGTGTTCCCACCATCCTTCTTCAATATCATGACGCACGTCCTAGTTCATCTAGTCGATGAGATTGTCATCCTGGGGCCCGTATTTTTACACAATATGTTCCCCTTTGAGAGGTTCATGGGAGTCCTAAAGAAATATGTCCGTAACCGCGCTAGGCCAGAAGGAAGCATCTCCATGGGCCATCAAACAGAGGATGTTATCGGGTTTTGTGTTGACTTCATTCCTGGCCTTAACAAGATAGGTCTCCCTAAATCGCGGTATGAGGGGAGACTGACTGGAAAGGCACTCCTGGAAGAGACTCAATAATATGCAGGGACGGATATTCTTGGTCTCAAGCACACTACACAGTTCTACAGAACTCTACCTTGGTGACCCCGTATGTCGATGAACACAAGAACAGTCTGCGCTCCAAACACCCGGAGCAGTGCGACGACTGGATTACATGTGAACACATCAGGACTTTCAGCAGTTGGTTGGAAACACGTCTCAGAGGTGACAACACTGTTTGTGATGAGTTGTACTTGTTGTCCAGGGGACCATCTTTGACTGTATTGACTTACAAAGGATACGAGATAAATAGGAATACATTTTACACGATCGCCCAAGATCAAAAGAGCACCAACCAAAACAGCGGTGTCCGCTTTGATGCAGCAACCGAGAGTGGAAAGGATACATATTATGGTTACATAGTGGACATATGGGAACTTGACTATGGACCTGATTTTAAGGTCCCTTTGTTTAAGTGCAAATGGGTCAATCTGTTAGGCGGCGGGGTACAGGTAGACCCACAGTACGGAATGACAACAGTGGATCTGAAAAATCATAGGTACACTGACGAACCGTTCGTCCTAGCCAATGATGTGGCACAGGTTATCTATGTGAAGGACATGTCTACCAAACCGAGAAAAAGAAAAGATAAGGAAGCGAATGCATCATACGATGAGCCAAAG
>NW_021305486.1:0-2004 GCF_002162155.2 Triticum dicoccoides
GGCACGTTCAGTCGGCCAAGAATTCCAACAAGTTGATGCCGAAGTGGGAAGGCCCTTATCGGGTAACACGAGTCACCAGGCCCGGCGCAGTCCGACTGGAGACCGAAGATGCCGTTCTAGTGAGCAACTCTTGGAACATCGAGCATCTCCGCAAGTTTTACCCATAAGGCGCGGCTGCCGGGCCTCCCGGCAAGCCACCCTTTTGTACAAGCCTTCCGGCAAGGCATGTAACCCTTTGTACAAAGCCAGGCGTAGACCCTGAGCATAAATAAACGAAGCGCTGGCGCCCTAAGTTATAGCATGCATGCTAGGTTGAGTCTCTTCCTTGGTTAGGGTTGATAGTGCTTAGCGGCGGCTAACCCCTAGCTTAGAGGTCGAGTGCACGTCTCTCTGTTCTTCTCTATCTTCTTTGGTTTGCAGGGCATATAAGTATTCTTGCCGAGCAATTTTGGGAGAAGGGGGACGGACCGACGGCCGGGCCCCGGCAAGCCAAAGTTGTCGGGGGCTGCAAGGACAAGGATCCATTTGCAGCAAGCCAAGGTTGTCGGGGGCTGCAGATCTAGATAAGTTCTCTATCCTCCATCATGCATTTTGTTATGGACCGGGGTATATGAAACCTTGTTTTATTTCTAGGCTACCGTGCTCCCCTTTTTCCGAACCCAAGGATTATCTCCTGGGGCCGAATTTGGTCGTAGTCGTGGCAGCAAGGAAATGAAACGAGGATCCTAAGCCCGCCTCATCCCTGCCTCCACCGAGGGCGCGAGAAAGGTCGAGCGAAGTGGGGGACGACAAGGCCTGTTGCCAGGCCTTGCCGTTTGTCTTAAAAAAATAACAAGGATTCACTCCTTGTCGTGGGTTCCACCCGCGAACGAAAAACCCGGCAAACATCCTTTTTTCATTAAAAAACATCCCGTACAAGTACAGTTCATACAAAATGAAAAACATGAGCAAGGGGATTACAAGCTCTAAAGTTAACAAAGGCCCGAAGGCTTACAAGACTAAAAAGAAATAAGATGCCCGTAATCCTTTTCTTGTCCCTCTCCTCAGGGAATGGAACAACAAAGCAGAAGGGCAAAAGGGGCGCCTAGGCAAGCTACGGGTGGCAGAAGACACCAAGGGAACATCTCGGTGGCCGTCCAAAGGCTGGGTGGTGATGGCGGCACCGGAGGAAGAGCTTGAAGACGAGGCGGCATGACGTCAATACGCGACGAAGGCGTCGGTGCCCGCGTACTTCGACTTGAAGGCCTAGCCGCCCGCCCTCTTCCTCTTCCGCAACCTCCCAACGCCAGCCGCCCAAGGAGACAACCCCGAGAAGTTCAAGGAGCCGGCGACACGGATGATTGCTGGTGCCGCCCGGAGGGGCGCCCGACGCCTAGTCGGACCTGTCATCCTGCTGCCCGCTGCCCTCGTCGTTGCTGCCATAGTCCTCCTCGCCACTCTCGCTCGAGGAGGAATCTTCATTGTCAGAAGAGCTCTCCACGCAGCACCTCACTCGAGTCCCTAGGTGCCCGAAGATCTTGACAGAGAGGAGGCCACCCTCCATTAGTTTGAAATGGAGAGTGAGCCCCTCCATCAAGCTGTGGATACGAGCGAAGGTCTTCCACCCCCGGCGAAGATACATGACGTGAGGGGCGGGGAACTCGACGACGGCCCATGTGCCGCTGTTCCCGCATCCCCTCATATGCAGCCGCAACGCCTGTGGCAGATCCAGCTCCATCTCCCGCGCAAATGGAGTCGGGAGGCGAAGACGACGGCGCGGCGGCTGGCGCAGCCTGACGAAGAATTCGCAAGGATTATCCCCGACGTGGCCCTCCATCGGAGGAGGGGCCGCTGGGAGGCGAGGCCGATCTGCCGCCCCGTCCTCCTCTCCCTCGAGCGCCACGCCGACCTCGAACTCGCCCCCTCCCCCTCCCTCTAGCGGCCGGCTCCGCCGCTACAAGCTCTTGGGGAGGGGTGATGCGTTGTCGAGCCGAGACCCTCGCCGCCATCGATGAAGTGTCGCCG
>NW_021305487.1:0-1691 GCF_002162155.2 Triticum dicoccoides
GAGTAGGCGTAAAAGATGCTGATGACGAGACAAAAGTCGGTGGCGGAGCGATGGGTAGGAGCTCCCTCCTGTTGGCAGCACAGCCATGGACTGAGTCCATGCGGGTAGCTACGAAGTCGTCCACCAGGTTGTCGAAGGCTGCCTCCAGGGCCCGGAGATACTCAATGAGCATCTCAAAAGCCTCGTCTCGTTCTCCTCTGGGGCAGGAATATGCGTAGTGACAGGTGTAAGGCACATGGCACGGAAGATAACGGTAACGACGAGTCTTCATCACGGGAAGGACATCCCTGAGACGAGCTATCGCCTCGCAGGCTGCCATCTGCATAGCATGCCTCTCCGTAGGCATGGCTCTTCCCATGAACCGGAAGCGGCGTAACTCACCACGCCCTCCCCTGAACTGCACCGCGGCCTGGTGCATGGTCAGACTGTCGTTGACTCGGTGCTGGTAGAGTGTGAAGACTGGGCGCACGGATGGCCCCATCGCGACTTGAACGATGGAAGAAAGAAGCTTGACGAACCCATCAGGCACGTTGGCGAAGGTCTGAGACTCGCAGCTGATGTCGGCCCTCTACAAAAGTAGGCAAAATTCTGCAGGGTCAGATCATAAATTTATGCTGACTGACAGAAAATGACTACCATTGCAAAAATATAAATTAGCTCTATCAGGCTAATAACCAATTAGCGATCGCACCTAGTGGCTTCCTACAGTCAGCCTGGCTCTGGTACCAAGCTTGTCACGACCGGTTTTCCAATAAAAATATTTATTGATAAACCAGTCTTTTGAGTCCAGTATGAGAGAAATCCTCCTCACTGGTAGACAATTTCTTGATACAATAAGCCAGTAGCATGAAATATATTACAGGGTTGAACTGCGGTCGCTCAACCAAATTATTACAAGCACGCCAATAATCATACATAATGGCGGACAGGATACGGTGGTGTGGAGACATACTACTGACTCATGGATAGGTTGGTGGTGGAAAAGCACAGCGGGAAGGGAAATACAAGACTCTAAGAATATCATTTCATCGAACGTCGAGGTGAGGCTCGATAAATTTATTTGGTAGCGGAAGCGGATATAAAACAGTGGCCAAATCCAGGGTCGCACGAGACTGACTGGGACTCCTCTAAGTGTCGGACTCGCTATCGAACTCTTCATCCATGAGATCGCCTTCGTCAGCATCTGGCCAAATCAACAAGCCAGTGAGTACTTTGAAAGTACTCGCAAGACAGTTTGGACGTAAGATATAACAAATGCATGCATGGTTGCAACATGATTAATTCCTTAATGCACAATAAATAAAATTGGCCTAACGGGTAAGTAAAATGGGAAAACGGCGGTAGCCCGCCTGAAATTCCACAGAACATAAATAAGGACCGATCGGGTGTCTGAAGCGACGCCTCGAAAGGTGAACAAATAAAAATAAGGAAATGATGCCACAGTCGGGCATCTTAGCGACACCACATAAAGGGCTTTTAAAAGAAATGCCACGGTCGGACGTCTGAGCGACATCGCAGAAAGGGCTTTAAAAGAAATGCCACAGTCGGACGTCTGAGCGACATCGCAGAAAGGGCTTTAAAAGAAATGCCACAGTCGGACGTCTGAGCGACATCGCAGAAAGAGCTTTAAAAGAAATGCCACAGTCGGACGTCTGAGCGACATCACATAAAGGGCTTTAAAAGAAATGCCA
>NW_021305488.1:0-4508 GCF_002162155.2 Triticum dicoccoides
TGGGAGTTGGCCACGACCTAACTAACCACACAAGTCTCTCGTCCAGGTTTATCTCCAATTCGGGTTCCATCCGCAAGGTGATCCGGCCGGGTGTCGCTCACGGCCCCAAACGATGTGTGCAGGGTTCCCAAGCCCACCATCCGGGTGCCACTTGGTACACCGTGCCACTGTGCCTAGTTTGTTCCAAGCCCACCTGTACCGGGGGTCACTTGGTAAACTACTAACACTACCTACAAACACCAGAAACTAGTTGCAACTCCTGGACAGAGATCGAGTTGATTAATAAGCCGAGAGGGGCCGAGTTACCGAAACCCAATGTGTGGTAGTAACTGTTCATGTATCACAAACACAGAACTCAGTTCCTAAGATCGGCTGCAATGAGACAACCAACCATGTACTCCTACATGGCCTCTCACCGGTACCTTTACCAAATCGTGTTCACACACTTAGCTCTCAACGGTAGGACATGTTCACCATGTTCCAATTCATTCTCGATGAATCAGACCTGACTCAACTCTAAGCAGTAGCAGGCATAACAACAAGCATGAATGAGTAGGCACATTAGGGCTCAAACTATTCCTAATCCTGCTATTGGGTTTCATCTATTTACTGTGGCAATGACAGGTCATGCAGAGGAAAGGGGTTCAATTACCGCAGCATGTAACAGTTCAAATGTTGTTGTCCTAATGCAGTAAAAGATAGCAGGAGCGAGAGAGTGTGATTGTATAGGAATGAACAAGGGGTTTTTGCTTGCGTGGCACTTCTGAAGATAGCATTGAGTCATCATCAGTGTCAATGATCACAACATCGGAACAACGTCTACCGAGGGGGAACAACACCGGCAAACAGGGAAGAAACATGATTAATGCAATGCACAATATGATGCATGATCATGACATGGCAATAATGTTATGATTTGCACTAATGCATCTAGCAAAAATTTAAATGAAGTCCACATGGACCAAGGGTTCATATGCAAACTCCATATTTAGCATTTAAAATGCCATTATCATGTTTTCACTTATACAATGGGTATAAGTTGGTTTATCATGCATGAAAGTAGCATAAATGGATAGACTGCATTTTTTGATAATTTTTCATATATAATTTATTTCATTTGGAGTCACGGTTGATTTAATATGATTTTTAGAAGTTTTGGGTATTTTGTGAAAATAATAAACCATTTCTGATTTATTTCAAAATTCCAGAAAGTATTTATTGCGGCAGCCTGAAGTCATGATGATGTCAGCAAGTCAACAGGGCTGGTCCGGGTCAAACCTGACGTGTGGGGTCCACACGTGAGTGACACAGTTAACTAACAAGGTTAATTAAAATTAAACTAAACCTAATCTAGTATAGTTAAGGCCTGGGCCCACATGTCAGAGGCTAACCTATCTAACTAAGTTAATGAACGCTAATTAATCTATCGCTTACTTAAGCACGGGCCTGGCCCACACGTCAGTGGCTCAGGGGGAAGTCAAACCCCGGTCAAACGGGGCCAAACCCGCCGGACTTGGTCCACGGCTTGTCGCCGGCGACGATAGAGACGACGGGGCGGCTCAGGAATGCTCTACAGGGCACTATTTTACTCGTGGTTTGCAGCTACGGCTAGCTGGCAATGCGGCGCATCTAATGGAGCAAACGGGAGGAGCCGGGGTGGCCTGAGCCGACAGCGGCGAGCTCTTTTGCGGCCGCCAGAGTTTGGGCATCGGTGGTTTTGCTGCTGCGCGTGCTAGCGGGCGAGTGGATGCACTAGCGAGGCTCTACGGGGTGCGGGGAGAGGTTTGGACTCGCCGGGGAGACCATTTGGTCACCGGAGCTGCGTCGGCGACGAGCTCAGGCGGCGGCGGTTACGATCATCGGTGAGGCAGCGGCTACGACATGCAAGCGAGGGAAGGAAAGGGGGGTTCAGACCGTGGCCTCACATAGATTGCAGCGATGCAGACGACGAGCTCGGAGGAGGTCCGAAGCGATCAGGGCGGCGAAAGCGATCTCGTTGTCTGGAGGTCCAAGACGACCTCGGTGAAGACATTCGTGGGCCTCCACGGGGCATGGCTCGGTGAGGCGGTCGAGGAAGAAGTGGCGGAGTTTCTGGGTGCGTCGGTGAGGCGTGGGGTGGCCGATTGCCGTGACAGAGCACGGCGGCGACCTCTGGTGCGCTCGGGAAGAGAGGGGGAGGGAGCCAGAGGAGGGGAGGAGCTGTGGGTGTCAGAGAGAGAGGTCAGGGGGGCGCGTGCACTAAAAAAATACACTTCCGTGATGATACGTGTTTGTCACAGTATCTCGCTTTTTTGTCATGCATGTACATCTATGACAAATTTATGACAGAAGTGTTGCATGACAAATTTATGACAGATAGTCATACCTGTGCTGTCGTAGAAGTGTTGCATGACATTACCAAAATTATCATCACGGAAGTGTCCACTTCCATGACGATAAATCGCGCGTCACAGAAGTGCTTTCATCAAGGGTGACTGACACGTGGCATCCACCATAATGGAACGCTGTTAAGCTACCGGGTCGAGTTTTGGATCCGATAACCCGTTAACAGCCCCGACCAATGGGGATTTTCCACGTGTAAAATCATCATTGGCTAGAGGAAACATGTGTCGGCTCATCGTCGGGACAGATGTCATCCACTCACTGGACAGAAGGCGCCTATGATACGTCGACACGTGTCATGGCCCAACAAGTTTAAATGGGCCGGCCCAACTAAAGGCCCACAAGATTTTGCGGACCATAATGGGCCGGCCAAGATAAAGGCCCATGAGATTTTGCGGACCATAATGGGCTGGCCTAGCTAAAGGCCCACAAGATTTTGCGGGCCATAATCGGCCGGCGTAGGTAAAGGCCCCCCAGATTTTTGTGTGCCATAATGGGCCGGCCCAGGTAAAGGCCGACAAAATTCTTGCGGATCATAATGGGTCGGCCCAGCTAAAGGACCACAAGATTTTGCCGACATTAATGGGCGGGCCCAGCTCTAGGGCCACGAGATTTTGATTACCCTAGTAGGCCGGCCCGTTAACCGACTGCCATGTTTTGGGCTAAATGCCGGCCCATATTTGATATGGTCTATTAATGGCCTGCCACGCTTCGGGCCTAATAGTGGCCCATATGAGATCTAATTAAGAGGTTTTGGGCCTAATTATGGCCCATATCAGATTCGGCCCATCAACTGGACACTATGCTTTTGGGCCCACTTGCTAAAGGCCCACTTAGTAATTCGGCCTGATATTAGTTTTGGCCTGTTAAGGGCTTGTTTAACATTTCGGCCCTATATTAATTTCAGCCTGTTAAAAGCCCGTCATATAGTATGGCCTAACTACGGCCCGGTTTGCATCCGGCCTGCTCGCAGCCGATATCTGATTGGGCCAAACAAGGACCGAGACAATTTTTCGGCCTGTTAAAACCTGTGATTTGATTCGCATATTCATGGGCCGGGGTTCATTTCGGGCTGCTGCCGGCCCTTGAGCTGATCGACACGTTTCAGGCCCAAGCTACATCGTGATTGCATGATGGCCCGATAATGTACCGTAATTGTACGGTTTGGCCGCTTTACTGTGAAGACGGGATATATATACAGTAAAATAACTACATCATCGTCAATAAGAAGAAACCTATACTATACAATAAAGAAATTACAACATATTACATCCACTGGGCATCAAAGTTCGCCACTATGATAATAAAGCACAAGCAGACAACAGATTACATACACTGGGCATCAAAGATCGCCACCAGTACAAATAAACATGCCGACAAACTAATATACAAAACCAACAACACTTCAATAGAGTTCAAGAAAGGTTAGCCCTGCTGGGGAGCTGCAGTGCAAGCAGCTGAGCAAGATGATGAGACTGCGCTTGTTCAACACTTATATGTTCCACACTCTGAAAGATAAACAAGCAGACAGATGACAGGTTTTGCACATAAAAGTATCAGTGCTGACAATTCATCACATTTCTTACTGACGAATAAAGTGACACAGTTTAAATTACCATTAACACAATATGGTATTGTTCAGGTCAAGACATGGCAGGAAATGACATTGTGAAGGAGGTGGCAGCTTCACGACACCACTGCATTACAGATCAGGAAGTCATAAGTATCAATGGTTAGTGTGCTGTCAATTTATACCATTTCAGATTGGCAAATAAAGAGACAGTTTAAATAATAGTAGAATGATATGACATTTTTCATAGTTAAGACATTGCAGAATATGACATTGTGCTGTAGTGGGTAGGTTCACCACACCACTGGAATACAGATGAAGAACAGAAGCATACATGAAGTGCAAAAGAAGGAACTTGCTCTGTATAGTTTAATTTACATGGTATGAAGAAGGAACTTGGTTGTACAAGTGAAAACATAAATTGAGAAAGGACGAACTTTTGTTTATGAACTACATATAATAAACTTTAAACAAGCAATTTGATGCAAACTCCAAACATAAACAGCTGTTACAGTCATGCCTAACCAAATATATACAACAAAGTTTGAAGGCTTGA
>NW_021305489.1:0-1244 GCF_002162155.2 Triticum dicoccoides
GGAAGAGTAACCCATGACTCTAACTCTTTGTGCATTTGCAGTCCAAAGCAAATTTTAAATATGCACAAATTTAGGGGGAGCTCTTACTTATCACATACTTCTCAAAGCGACGATATATTTCATGCTTATTATCATTTGTCGAAGCTTTGATCTATATGTTGTCATCAATTACCAAAAAGGGGGAGATTGAAAGTGCAACTATCCCTAGGTGGTTTTGGTAATTCATAACAACATATAGCTCATTGAGCTAATGCTATTCCAAGATGATTATTTCAGGAAAGCTCAATGATTGGCATGGCATGGATGTGAAAGTGGAACCCTCAAAATGCTAAGGACAAAGGATTGGCTCAAGCTCAAAAGCTCAAGACTCTTCATTTTATATTTTAGTGATCCAAGATCACATTGAATCCATAGGAAAAGCCAATACTATCAAGGAGGGATGAGGTGTTGCTTAATGAGCCTCTTGCTTCATGTGCTTAGTGATATGCTCCAAAACCCTCAACTACTTTCCCATATCCACATATGACCTAAACCCTAAGCCAAACTCGGTCCTACCGATTCTTCCTATCCGGCACCACCGAGTTTCACTTGTCATTAGCCACTGCAAAACCCTAGCAATTCGGTCCTACTGATAGGGATCTCGGTCTCACCGAGATGGGGTTGCAAACTCTCTGTTTCCCTTTCGTAACTTTTCGGTCCCACCGAAAGAGCGAATCGGTCCCACCGAGATTGCAATGTAAACTCAGTGTTTCCCCTTTGTAACTTTTCGGTCTCACCGAGTTCCACTCGGTCTCACCGAAAGAGCAAATCGGTCCCACCGAGTTTGCCTGACCAACTCTCTGGTTATCTAATTACCAAATTCGGTCTCACTGAGTTTGTGTAATTGGTCTCACCGAGATTACGTTATGCCCAAACCCTAACCATATCGGTCCTACCGAGTTGCATGTCAGTCCCACCGAAAATCACTAACGGTCACTAGGTTTACATTTTCGGTCCGACCGAGCTTATTGATTCGGTCCCACCGAGATTGGAAAACTGTGTAACGGTTGGATTTTGTGTGGAGGCTATATATACCCCTCCACCTCCTTCTCATTCGATGAGAGAGCCATCAGAACACACACACCATTCCAACTCATATGTTCTGAGAAAGAACCACCTACTCATGTGTTGAGACCAAGACATTCCATTCCTACCATATGAATCTTGATCTCTAGCCTTCCCAAGTTGCTTTCCACTCAAACCCT
>NW_021305490.1:0-2083 GCF_002162155.2 Triticum dicoccoides
AATCCCCAATCTTAGGCTCTTGCCACTCCTTATTCCATAGTCCATCGAATCTTTACCCAAAACTTGAAAACTTCACAACACAAAAATTAACAGAAAACTCGTGAGCTCCGTTAGCGAAAGAAAAAAAAACACCACTTCAAGGTACTGTAATGAACTCATTATTTATTTATATTAGTGTTAAACCTACTGTATTCCAACTTCTATATGGTTTATAAACTATTTTACTAGCCATAGATTCATCAAAATAAGCAAACAACACCAATGAAAACAAAATCTGTCAAAAACAGAACAGTCTGTAGTAATCTGTAACTAACGCAAAATTCTGGAACCCCAAAAATTCTAAAATAAATTGGTGGACCTTAGAAATTTGTCTAGTAATCATCTTCAAAAAGAATCAACTAAATAGGACTCTCCAGTAAAAAGTTGAAGCTAAACTCGTGAGCGCTAAAGTTTCTGTTTTTTACAGCATGATCATAAAGACTTCACCCAAGTCTTCCCAAAGATTCTACTTGGCACAAACACTAATTAAAACATGAAAACACATCTAACCAGAGTCTAGATGGATTATTTATTACTAAACAGAACCAAAAAGCAAGAAACTAAAATAAATTTGGGTTGCCTCCCAACAAGCGCTATCGTTTAACGCCCCTAGCTAGGCATGATAATTTCAACGATGCTCACATAAAAGATAAGAATTGAAACATAAAGAGATCATCATGAAGAATATTACTAGCACATTTAAGTCTAACCCACTTCCTATGCATAGGGATTTTTTGAGCAAACAACTTATGGGAACAATAATCAACAAGCATAGGAAGGCAAAACAAGCATAACTTCAAAAATTGAAGCACATAGAGAGGAAACTTGACATCATTGCAATTCCTACAAGCATGTGTTCCTCCCTCATAATAATTTTCAGTAGCATAATGAATGAATTCAACGATATAAATAGCACCTAAAGCATTATTTTCATGATCTACAAGCATAGAAAATTTACTACTCTCCACATAAGCAAAACTCTTCTCATTCGGAATAGTGGGAGTATCATAAGAGACTTGAACACTAAAAAATGTTTCCACATTAAAAGGGTAATGTTCAGAAAAAGGGTAATCATAATCATGACAAGGTTTTCAAATATAATCATCACTACTTTTTATAGCATAAGTTTCATCACAATAATCATCATAAGTAGCAACTTCGTTCTCATCATAATCGATTGAAACCTCTCCCAAGATAGTGGAATCATTAAATAAAGTTGATACTCTTCCAAATCCACTTTCATGTTCATTACAATAAGATTCAACATCCTCCAAAATAGTGGGATCACTACTTCCTAAAGTTGACACTCTTCCAAACCCACTTTCATCAATATAATCATCATACGTAGGAAGCATGCTATCATCATAACAACTTTGCATATCAAAACTTGGGATGCTAAAAATATCATATTAATTAAACATAGCATCCCCAAGCTTGGGACAAACATTAATTTCAGAAAATATATTCTCAAATATTTCATCTTCATCAAACGTAGCTTCCCCAAGCTCGGGCCCTTTCATATCATAAGCATAATCACTCTCATCGTTAAAATTTTTGATAGCACCAATAGTATAGCAATTATCATCATCACAATGTGTAGCAGGAGCAATATCATTTGGGAGGGATACATTTATACCTTTGTTGCTCCTTCTTTTCTTTTTCTTCTTCACATTATGTGTAGGTTCAACCTTCCTCTTTGATCTCCTTATTGATGAGATTGGTTGAATAGAAAGCTCCCCCTCGTTACCTGATTCATCATAAGAAATAATAGGAGGAGATTGGGAAGTATCTTCCCTTTCATTAGTATTCTCATCATCTTCCATTTGCTTTCTTTTCTTTAGGTAATTGGCAATATAAGGATTTTGAACGCAATTCTCCACACAAAACATATAAATATCCTCTAGATCAAAATCAAGAAATCTATCAAGATTAAATTTTGGAATACCCTCAGTTATACGTTTCATTTCTTCATACCCCAAAAGAAGACTAAGCTCTTTATGATGCCCAAGGGTAATCAAGCTATCACAATTTTTGGACACGATTC
>NW_021305491.1:0-2071 GCF_002162155.2 Triticum dicoccoides
CGTCGGCGGCCACCCCCGCCGCGCCCGTCGTGCCAACGCCGGCGCCCCGCTACGCCCCGGATGGCCTGGGCGAGCGCCTTGGCAGGCTGGCGCCCGCTCGCCCGCGCCCGTAACCCGACGCCCGATAGGCCTCTGGCCACTGACTGCTGGGGCCCAGCCCCAGTAAAACGAAAAATACTTAAAAATAATAATAAAATAAATAAATAATATTAATTAGTTAATTAATTAAAGAATTAATTAACTTAATTAATTCTGTTAACTAACTATTAAACCAAATTAACCTGCTAAGTAATTAGAATAACAGTTAGTTAGTTAGATAGGCAATGACATGCGGGACCCCCATGTCAGGTTGACCAGGTCAACTGCCGACGTCATGCTGACATCATGATGACGTCAGCAAACACTGTTTGGATAATGTTGGATTTAAATAATTAATTAAATTCCAGAAATTAATAAAATCTTTAGAAAATCATATCTTTTAATCCGTAACTCGGATTAAAATATTTTCAACATGAAAGTTGCTCAGAACAATGAGACGATTCCGGATACGCAGTCCGTTCGTCCGCCACACACCCCTAACCTATCGAACTCGCAACTTTCCCCCTCCGGTTCATCTGTCCGAAAACGCGAAACACCGGGAATACTTTCCCGGATGTTTCCCCCCTTCGTCGGTATCACCTACTACCGCGATTGGGCACACCTAGCATCGTTACTTGTCATGTCATGCATCGATATGCATTTGTTTGCATTGTATTCATTGTTTCTTCCCCCTCTTCTCTCCGGTAGACTACGAGACCGACGCTGCTGCTGCCCAGTTCGACTACGGAGTTGACGACCCCTCCTTCTTGCCAGAGCAACCAGGCAAGCCCCCCCCCTTGATCACCAGATATCGCCTATTCTCTTCTATACTGCTTGCATTAGAGTAGTGTAGCCTGTTACTGCTTTCCATTAATCCTATTCTGTTGCATAGCCTGACATTGTTGCTACATCTGTTGATACCTTACCTGCAATCCTAAATGCTTAGTATAGGATGCTAGTTTATCATCATTGGCCCTACATTCTTGTCAGTCTGCCTTGCTATACTATTGGGCCGTGGTCACTCGGGAGGTGATCACGGGTATATACTATATACTTTGTACATGATACATGTGGAGACTAAAGTCGGGTCGGCTGGTGGAGCACCCGCGAGTGGATCTTTGAGGCGGAGCGGCAGGGCAGGTTGAGACCGCCTAGGAGAGAGGTGGGCCTGGCCCTGTTCGGTGTTCGCGGATACTTAACACGCTTAACGAGATCTTGGTATTTGATCTGAGTTGGCTACGAGCCTATACGCACTAACCATCTACGCGGGAGTAGTTATGGGTATCCCGACGTCGTGGTATCAGCCGAAGCACTTCAGACGTCAGCGACGGAGCGGCGCGCGCCGGATTGGAACGTAAGCCTGCTCTTGTATTAAGGGGGCTAGTTCTGCTTCCGGCCGCCCTCGCAACGTGCAGGTGTGCTATGGGCGATGGGCCCAGACCCCTGTGCGCTTAGGTTTAGACCGGCGTGCTGGCCTCTCTGTTTTGCCTAGGTGGGGCTGCGACGTGTTGATCTTCCGCGGCCGGGCATGACCAAGGAAAGTGTGTCCGGCCAAATGGGATCAAGCGTGTTGGGTTATGTGGTGCACCCCTGCAGGGAAGTTAATCTATTCGAATAGCCGTGATCTTCGGTAACAGGACGACTTGGAGTTGTACCTTGACCTTATGACAACTAGAACCGGATACTTAATAAAACACACCCTTCCAAGTGCCAGATACAACCGGTGGTCGCTCTCCCTCAGGGATACGAGGGGAGGATCGCCGGGTAGGATATGCTATGCGATGCTACTTGGAGGACTTCGACCTACCCTCTTCTGCCTGTTGCAAGACGAAGGTGACCAGAAGCGTAGTCTTCGATAAGACTAGCTATCCCCCCTTATTCTGGCATTCTGCAGTTCAGTCCACTGATATGGCCCTTTACACATATACCCATGCATATGTAGTGTAGTTCCTTGCTTGCGAGTACTTTGGATGAGTACTCACGGTTGCTTTCT
>NW_021305492.1:0-1050 GCF_002162155.2 Triticum dicoccoides
AGATGACTTGAGTAGATATGGGTATGTCTACTTAATGAAACACAAGTCTGAGACCTTTGAAAAGTTCAAGGAATTTCAGAATGAGGTGGAGAATCAACGTGACCGAAAGATAAAATTCTTACGATCAGATCGTGGAGGAGAATACTTAAGTCACGAATTTGGTACACACTTAAAGAAATGTGGAATCGTTTCACAGCTCACGCCGCCTGGAACACCTCAGCGAAACGGTGTGTCTGAACGTCGTAATCGCACTCTATTGGATATGGTGCGGTCTATGATGTCTCTTACCGATTTACCGCTATCATTTTGGGGATACGCTCTAGAGACAGCTACATTCACTTTAAATAGGGCACCGTCTAAATCCGTTGAGACGACACCGTATGAATTATGGTTTGGAAAGAAACCTAAGCTGTCGTTTCTAAAAGTTTGGGGATGCGAAGCTTATGTCAAGAAACTTCAACCTGAAAAGCTCGAACCCAAGTCGGAAAAATGCGTATTCATAGGATACCCTAAGGAAACTATAGGGTATACCTTCTACTTAAGATCTGAAGGCAAGATCTTTGTTGCCAAGAATGGATGCTTTCTGGAAAAAGAGTTTCTCTCGAAAGAAGTAAGTGGGAGGAAAGTAGAACTCGATGAAGTACTACCTCTTGAGAGGGATAGTGACGCAGCACAGGAAACCATTCCTGTGATGCCCACACCAACTGAAGAGGAAAACCATGATAATGATCAAGGTACTTCGGATCAAGTTACTGCTGAACTTCGTAGGTCCACAAGGACACGTTCCGCACCAGAGTGGTACGGCAACCCTGTCCTGGAAATCATGTTGTTAGACAACAATGAACCTTCGAACTATGAAGAAGCAATGACGGGCCCGGATTCCAACAAATGGCTTGAAGCCATGAAATCCGAGATAGAATCCATGTATGAAAACAAAGTATGGACTTTGACAGACTTGCCCGATGATCGGCGAGCGATAGAAAACAAATGGATCTTTAAGAAGAAGACGGACGCGGATGGTAATGTTACCATCTATAAAGCTCGACTTGT
>NW_021305493.1:0-1326 GCF_002162155.2 Triticum dicoccoides
TTTTATTCATTTTAGATTATTTAAACATTTTATAAAGGTGTGGTTTCTCCACCATAATTACCTATGCATTATTCGGTTCACTCCGAACATTTTAGTTTTAATATTTGAAAACTTTTATTGTTTGCCTATTTTTGAATTTGAATTTGAATCGGTTTCGAACTAACTCGAGATTAGCAACTATAAACGAGGTGACGTGGCACCATTAGCAGAGGATCACTGTAGCTTAATTACCCGGGCGTCACAATTCTCCTCCACTACAAGAAATCTCGTCCCGAGATTTAAGCGGTGGAGTAAGGGGCGAAGGTGTTGGTAGCGAAAAACCTAACGAGTCTTCTCGGTCTTGGCTTCCCTTTCGAAGAGGTTGATCCCTTTCGTTGATGTCTTCATTTCACTGCTTCAAGTCACCATGATCAATTTGTCATCCTTTCTTCGGGATCTCCATCGTACTTATGAATAGGTAAGGGGCAGCTCTACAACGATAGGATGTTACAAGGGAAATTCTTCTGGGGGTTTCCCAAGTATGAACATATGAGTATCTCTCGAGTTGAACAAATGAAACACATCGAGAGCAAAGTAAGACGGTGCAATAAGAAGTTTCAAGCGGATAGGCAATCGTTCATTGCCTGAAACAGAGTGTGAATGGGGTTCAGAGCAACAGGAATAAGTATTGTGTCCGATACCAGAATTGATCACTAGGAAGGTGGCTCGCAAATTACATACGAAGTCAAGCTATAGGAATAACTTTGGCAACAGGGTGTATAGGAGAGTCAGGTTTCGATCCTGTGTGTGACGCCCGGGTAAGCAAGCTACAGTAACCCTCTGGTAATGATGCCACGTCACCTCGATTATTGTTGATAATCTCGTGTTAGCTCGGAACCGAACCAAATTCAAATTTGAATTAAAGTCAAAACAATTAAAGTTTTCAAAAGTCAAAACTAAATTATTCCTAATGTGTCTGATAATCCATAATAAATGCTGGTGAAGAAATCATCTCTTAATAAAATACTTAAATGCACTAAATAAACTAAAACAATAGCAAAAACAATTATTTAAATGCTTTAAAATGATAAACAATTACAAACTAATATATTTAGGTGCCAAGTTAATTGTGACAGTGGTATAATTCCTATTACCAATTTAGGGATCATTTTTGTACTTCACAAAACTAAAATACAATCAGGAACAAAATAAAACAGAAAAGAAATAAAATACATAAAAGAAAAAAAAACAGAAACAACAAAAAGAGAGGAAAGACCCTCCCTGGCCGTTCGGCCCAGCTAGGCTACCAGGCCCACCTGGCTGGCCCATCCCGCCTCCCTTATCCCC
>NW_021305494.1:0-1749 GCF_002162155.2 Triticum dicoccoides
TGTGCCACTTTGGGTTTACGACTAGTCATGTCAGCCCGGGCTCCTTATCATATGGATGCTAGCGACACTATCATATACGTGAGCCAAAAGGCGCAAACGGTCTCGGGAAAAAGGTAAGACGACACCCGTGGGGATACCGTGCGTGAGGCCGCAAAGTGATATGAGGTGTTACCGGCTAGATCGATGTGACATCGAGTCGGGGTCCTGACACCATCACAAAAAATTATGAAAAATTACCATCAGTCCTATAGCACATGTGCCCACGTTGTGTAAAAAACTCATGATTTTATCACGCTCCAAGTATTTAATAATATTCACGCTGCATCGTTACCGCAGAACGTCTACTACCGTTTCATTGCCGTCCGTGAGGGGGGCCACAACCCGGAGACGCGTGCCGCCTCTTCGGACATGCCACAACACCACCCCGCATGTATGAGGGCCCGGTACGACGCTCCGGTGGCATTGCTACCCCCCAGGGCCCCCGTCCCGCCTAACCCTGTAGCGTTTGACCACGGGATCTAGCGCTTTGACTTTGCACGGACGGGCTTTGACCAGTGGACCTCTCCACCTGGTTGTGTTAGGTCGGCCCAGAGGGACACCGGGAAGCAACAGCCGGGCCAAACCGACAGCTACATCCACTCCGTGTAGACCCGACGCGTCCGTTTCCCCGCTCCAGGTACCGGCGGCGGCGGCGTCCGTGAGGGGGGGGGCACACCCCGGAGACGCGTGCTGGGCGTTTGCAACCGCCTCAACACTTCCAGACTTGTGAGAGGCCGCCTACGCAAGATTTGACGGTATGCTAGCCCCCGGAGGCTGCCGGCCACAGTCGTAGACGTGCGAAGAGCAATCCGCGTAGAGGGAAGTGTTCAGATACTTCTTCATGACAAAAAATTATGAAAAATTACCATCAGTCCTATAGCACATGTGCCCACGTTGTGTAAAAAACTCATGATTTTATCACGCTCCAAGTATTTAATAATATTCACGCTGCATCGTTACCGCAGAACGTCTACTACCGTTTCATTGCCGTCCGTGAGGGGGGCCACAACCCGGAGACGCGTGCCGCCTCTTCGGACATGCCACAACACCACCCCGCATGTATGAGGGCCCGGTACGACGCTCCGGTGGCATTGCTACTCCCCAGGGCCCCCGTCCCGCCTAACCCTGTAGCGTTTGACCACGGGATCTAGCGCTTTGACTTTGCACGGACGGGCTTTGACCAGTGGACCTCTCCACCTGGTTGTGTTAGGTCGGCCCAGAGGGACACCGGGAAGCAACATCCGGGCCAAACCGACAGCTACATCCACTCCGTGTAGACCCGACGCGTCCGTTTCCCCCCTCCAGGTACCGGTGGCGGCGGCGTCCGTGAGGGGGGGGGGCACACCCCGGAGACGCGTGCTGGGCGTTTGCAACCGCCTCAACACTTCCAGACTTGTGAGAGGCCGCCTACGCAAGATTTGACGGTATGCTAGCCCCCGGAGGCCGCCGGCCACAGTCGTAGACGTGCGAAGAGCAATCCGCGTAGAGGGAAGTGTTCAGATACTTCTCCATCACAAAAAATTATGAAAAATTACCATCAGTCTTATAGCACATGTGCCCACGTTGTGTAAAAAACTCATGATTTTATCGCGCTCCAAGTATTTAATAATATTCACGCTGCATCGTTACCGCAGAACGTCTACTACCATTTCATTGCCGTCCGTGAGGGGGGCCACAACCCGGAGACGCGTGCCGCCTCTTCGGACATGC
>NW_021305495.1:0-1472 GCF_002162155.2 Triticum dicoccoides
AAGTAAGTGGGAGGAAAGTAGAACTCGATGAAGTACTACCTCTTGAGCGGGATAGTGACGCAGCACAGGAAACCGTTCCTGTGATGCCCACACCAACTGAAGAGGAAAACCATGATAATGATCAAAGTACTTCGGATCAAGTTACTGCTGAACTTCGTAGGTCCACAAGGACACGTTCCGCACCAGAATGGTACGGCAACCCTGTCCTGGAAATCATGTTGTTAGACAACAATGAACCTTCGAACTATGAAGAAGCAATGACGGGCCCGGATTCCAACAAATGGCTTGAAGCCATGAAATCCGAGATAGAATCCATGTATGAAAACAAAGTATGGACTTTGACAGACTTGCCCGATGATCGGCGAGCGATAGAAAACAAATGGATCTTTAAGAAGAAGACGGACGCGGATGGTAATGTTACCATCTATAAAGCTCGACTTGTCGCTAAGGGTTATCGACAGGTTCAAGGGATTGACTACGACGAGCATTCTCTCCCGTAGCGAAGCTAAAGTCCGTCCGAATCATGTTAGCAATTGCCGCATACTATGATTATGAGATATGGCAGATGGACGTCAAAACAGCATTCCTTAACGGGCATCTTAAGGAAGAACTGTATATGATGCAGCCGGAAGGTTTTGTCGATCCTCAGAACGCTAACAAAGTATGCAAGCTCCAGCGATCCATTTATGGACTGGTGCAAGCATCTCGGAGTTGGAACATTCGCTTTGATGAGATGATCAAAGTGTTTGGGTTTATGCAGACTTATGGAGAAGCCTGCGTTTACAAGAAAGTGAGTGGGAGCTCTGTAGCATTTCTCATATTATATGTAGATGACATACTCCTGATGGGAAATAATATAGAATTTCTGGACAGCATTAAGGTTCATGGAAATATGCCCTAGAGGCAATAATAAAAGTATTATTATATTTCAATGTTCATGATAATTGTCTTTTATTCATGCTATAACTGTATTATCCGGAAATCGTAATACACGTGTGAATACTTAGACCACACAATGTCCCTGGTAAGCCTCTAGTTGACCAGCTCGTTGTGATCAACAGATAGTCATGGTTTCCTGACTATGGACATTGGATGTCATTGATAACGGGATCACATCATTAGGAGAATGATGTGATGGACAAGACCCAATCCTAAGCATAGCATAAAAGATCGTGTAGTTCGTTTTGCTAGAGCTTTGCAAGTGTCAAGTATCTCTTCCTTCGACCATGAGATCGTGTAACTCCCGGATACCATAAGAGTGCCTTGGGTATACCAAATGTCACAACGTAACTGGGTGACTATAAAGGTGCATTACAGGTATCTCCGAAAGTAGCTGTTGGGTTGACACGGATCGAGACTGGGATTTGTCACTCCGTATGACGGAGAGGTATCTCTGGGCCCACTCGGTAATGCATCATCATATTGAGCTCAATGTGACCAAGGTGTTGGACACGGGATCATGCATTACGGTA
>NW_021305496.1:0-1146 GCF_002162155.2 Triticum dicoccoides
AAGTCGGAAAAATGCGTATTCATAGGATACCCTAAGGAAACTGTAGGGTACACCTTCTACTTAAGATCCGAAGGCAAGATCTTTGTTGCCAAGAACGGATGCTTTCTGGAAAAAGAGTTTCTCTCGAAAGAAGTAAGTGGGAGGAAAGTAGAACTCGATGAAGTACTACCTCTTGAGCGGGATAGTGACGCAGCACAGGAAACCGTTCCTGTGATGCCCACACCAACTGAAGAGGAAAACCATGATAATGATCAAGGTACTTCGGATCAAGTTACTGCTGAACTTCGTAGGTCCACAAGGACACGTTCCGCACCAGAGTGGTACGGCAACCCTGTCCTGGAAATCATGTTGTTAGACAACAATGAACCTTCGAACTATGAAGAAGCAATGGCGGGCCCGGATTCCAACAAATGGCTTGAAGCCTTGAAATCCGAGATAGAATCCATGTATGAAAACAAAGTATGGACTTTGACAGACTTGCCCGATGATCGGCGAGCGATAGAAAACAAATGGATCTTTAAGAAGAAGACGGACGCGGATGGTAATGTTACCATCTATAAAGCTCGACTTGTCGCTAAGGGTTATCGACAGGTTCAAGGGATTGACTACGACGAGACATTCTCTCCCGTAGCGAAGCTAAAGTCCGTCCGAATCATGTTAGCAATTGCCGCATACTATAATTATGAGATATGGCAGATGGACGTCAAAACAGCATTCCTTAACGGGCATCTTAAGGAAGAACTGTATATGATGCAGCCGGAAGGTTTTGTCGATCCTCGGAACGCTAACAAAGTATGCAAGCTCCAGCGATCCATTTATGGACTGGTGCAAGCATCTCGGAGTTGGAACATTCGCTTTGATGAGATGATCAAAGCGTTTGGGTTTATGCAGACTTATGGAGAAGCCTGCGTTTACAAGAAAGTGAGTGGGAGCTCTGTAGCATTTCTCATATTATATGTAGATGACATACTCCTGATGGGAAATAATATAGAATTTCTGGACAGCATTAAGGCCTACTTGAATAAGTGTTTTTCAATGAAGGACCTTGGAGAAGCTGCTTATATATTAGGCATCAAGATCTATAGAGATAGATCGAGACGCCTCATAGGTCTTTCACAAAGCACATACCTTGATAAGATTTTGAAG
>NW_021305497.1:0-1362 GCF_002162155.2 Triticum dicoccoides
GACTTGGGTTCGAGCTTTTCAGGTTGAAGTTTCTTGACATAAGCTTCGCATCCCCAAACTTTTAGAAACGACAGCTTAGGTTTCTTTCCAAACCATAATTCATACGGTGTCGTCTCAACGGATTTAGACGGTGCCCTATTTAAAGTGAATGTAGCTGTCTCTAGAGCGTATCCCCAAAATGATAGCGGTAAATCGGTAAGAGACATCATAGACCGCACCATATCCAATAGAGTGCGATTACGACGTTCGGACACACCGTTTCGCTGAGGTGTTCCAGGCGGCGTGAGCTGTGAAACGATTCCACATTTCTTTAAGTGTGTACCAAATTCGTGACTTAAGTATTCTCCTCCACGATCTGATCGTAAGAATTTTATCTTTCGGTCACGTTGATTCTCCACCTCATTCTGAAATTCCTTGAACTTTTCAAAGGTCTCAGACTTGTGTTTCATTAAGTAGACATACCCATATCTACTCAAGTCATCTGTGGGAGTGAGAACATAACGATATCCTCCGCGAGCCTCAACGCTCATTGGACCGCACACATCGGTATGTATGATTTCCAACAAGTTGGTTGCTCGCTCCATTGTTCCGGAGAACGGAGTCTTGGTCATTTTACCTAAGAGGCATGGTTCGCACGTGTCAAACGATTCATAATCAAGAGACTCTAAAAGTCCATCGGCATGGAGCTTCTTCATGCGCTTGACACCAATGTGACCAAGGCGGCAGTGCCACAAGTATGTGGGACTATCGTTATCAACTTTAAATCTTTTGGCATCTACACTATGAACATGTGTAATATTACGCTCGAGATTCATTAAGAATAAACCATTGACCATCGGAGCATGACCATAAAACATATCTCTCATATAAATCGAACAACCATTATTCTCAAACTTAAATGAGCAGCCATCTCGTATTAAACGAGATCCAGATACAATGTTCATGCTCAAACTTGGCACTAAATAACAATTATTAAGGTTCAAAACTAATCCCGTAGGTAAATGTAGAGGCAGCGTGCCGACGGCGATCACATCGACTCTGGAACCATTCCCGACGCGCATCGTCACCTCGTCCTTCGCCAGTCTCCGTTTATTCCGCAGCTCCTGCTGTGAGTTACAAATATGAGCAACGGCACCGGTATCAAATACCCAGGAGTTACTACGAGTACTGGTAAGGTACACATCAATCACATGTATATCAAATATACCTTTGGTGTTGCCGGCCTTCTTATCTGCTAAGTATTTGGGGCAGTTCCGCTTCCAGTGACCCTTCCCCTTGCAATAAAAGCACTCAGTCTCAGGCTTGGGTCCATTCTTTGACTTCTTCCCGGTAACTGGCTTACCAGGCGCGGCAACATCTTTG
>NW_021305498.1:0-2007 GCF_002162155.2 Triticum dicoccoides
GTGGTGCGGCTCGTGCGGGGGATGGTGGAGACGGCGGCACGTCTACTGCAGCTTGGCGATGGGTGCTTCACGAGCCCCTTTTGGGCTCGGCCGGGCCTCGAGGGCCTGGTACGCTCCCCTTGCCGCGTCCGGTCGGTGACCGCCGATGGCGGTGGAGGTTGTCTCCTCCGGCTTGGCTGCTCTCGCTGCCGTTCCTCGTTCCCGGCTGCTCCCTCTCGTCCTCGTTGGTCTCGCTTCGATGACCACGGTGAGGCGGCGATGATGATGGCAAGTCTGTGGTGGCGCACGTTCGTGGGTGGCTTGTCTGGTGGTGCGCGTCGGACCGTTCGGGGTTGTGGGTGTTTGGCGGATGGGAGAAATCCGGGCCGGCTTGCCGGCACCGACGCGGTGACGCCCGTGGGCGCCATCGTTCCTTCCTGAAGGGCGTCGGGTCTTCCCCTTCCCCACGCCCCTCCGCGTATCGGGGGAAACCCTAGGACGGTTCGGTTTGGTTCTACCAAAATACTGACTGATCGGTCAATGGAAAACTAGCTGACCGAAGTTTATTTGCACCGAAATTTCGGTTCGGTCGTCGGTTCAACCGAACAGCACCGAGATATATTTAGTAATAGCTGGAATCGCTGCCTCTAGTCAGGATCTACAGTGCACGTACCATTAGCAGGAGCTGGTATACTTTATTCTGATGTATAGTGCCTCCTCGGCTACTCCATCCGATTGCTTCTCCCGAGCAACTCTGTAAAATTAGTGGTGGGGCTCACTAGGTGAAGTACCTAGCCGAGGGAGTACTACTCTTTTACACAAAATTTATAGCGATGGTGGCTCAGACTAGCCACAGTGGGAGTAACTTCAGTAGTAACATCGAGTCCAACTCAGCAAATTTGCTTATGTGGCAGTGCGTTAATGAGGAGAGAGGTAGTTGTAGTAACTTAGCTAGCTACTGTAACATCACATGTCCCAATGCAATATGAATCTACAACCTAATAAATGAAGCTTTGCATGTTACCACACTTATGTTACTACCCACTATGAAGGTAGTAACATAGTCTAGGAATATGTGTATGTTACTAGTGTATGTTACTCACCATTATGGCTAGTCTCAGTCGGTCAGGTTTACCACCTCCCGACACGACTGTGGGACTCGTGCACTTATAGCGACAAAGTAGAAAATAGACTGTCCATGTTCTTGCGATAGAGCACTTGAGTAAGAAACAGGTAAGGAACAGGCGCGCAGGTCTGACCTCTATGATTACTCGGTTTTTGGTCCATTCGGGTAATCAAGGGATATACCCGAACTCACAGGACTAATTTCGGTTTTCAACAAATGCAAACCGGACATACTACTGAAGTTCTCGGTTTCGGTGAATTCGGCTTCGGTGCCGGTTAATTCGGTTCGGTAAATCGGTTTTCGGGTTATATGCCCAGCCCTACTAGGACCTGTCCGGGCAGCAGCGTCGTCGTCGTCGTCATGTTCCTTCCGGAAGGTGCTGCTTGGTATGCGGAGGTTCGAGGTGCCTGGAGCGAGGTGGTACATCTCCGGTGGGCGCAACGGTTTTGGGTTATCATCGTTTTCGTTGATCCGACGTTGTGGACATTATTTTCTCTCTTCTTTCTCTTTTGTTTCTGTTGGGCATGCTTGTGCTGTTTGCCCCAGCATTGGACTCTTTGTTGTATCGGGCGGTTGCTATATCAATATAGCGGGGCGGAAGCCTTTTTCGTAATACATCCTCTACAGTATCCTCGTGCTCGGTCTTATCCTGCAGTACCAAATATAGCCGTAAGCTGGAGCCATCCCCTACTGATAAACTAAATAGTGCTAATCATCACAGAGCATATATACATATATAACTATAGATCACAGAACAGGAAAAAGGAGGACATGCCAAAGAGAAATTGCAACAACACCATACTTTCTGAATCTAAGGAGGTGGACATGATCTGAATGATATATATGTTCATGAATCATTCTTGAATCTAAGGAGGAGGACACGAACTGAATATAATCTAGTT
>NW_021305499.1:0-936 GCF_002162155.2 Triticum dicoccoides
TAGGCTGGCCGGCATGTGTCCTTCTTCGTTCCTGTGTCTGTCCCTTCGGGGAAATGTCACGCATTGAGTACCGGAGTCCTGTTAGCCCGCTACAGCCCGGTTTACCGGAGTCCTGCTAGCCCAGTGCTACAGCCCGGACCCACTTGCTGATGACCGACACGTTCGTTGCTGGGTCATGGATGCCTGTCCCTGTAAGTCTGTGCCACTTTGGGTTTACGACTAGTCATGTCAGCCCGGGCTCTTTATCATATGGATGCTAGCGACACTATCATATACGTGAGCCAAAAGGCGCAAACGGTCCCGGGCAAAGGTAAGGCGACACCCGTGGGGTTACCGTGCGTGAGGCCGCAAAGTGATATGAGGTGTTACAAGCTAGATCGATGTGACATCGAGTCGGGGTCCTGAGAGCGTTGGTATGAGAGCTCGAAACTAAATTATATGCATTGGGCCCGAAACGAATGGACCCTCTCGGCTTCTTATTCACCCTAGTTCTCTGTCCAGGAGTTGCAAGTAGTTTCTGGTGTTTGTAGCCTACTGGAGGCCGTGGACAGCGCTGACCGTAGGGGTGGGCTGTGATGCGGTAGGTACGTGGCCGGGTGTACCGAATACCCGTTAGGTATCTCGGGAACCCTGTTCACATCGTTCAGGGCCGTATGGGAAACCTCGGCCGGACTCCCTGCGGATGGAACCTGGATAGGCGATAAACCTGGACTGGAGGCTTAGGTGGTTAGGTAGGTCGTGGCCGACACCCACGTTGGGCTTCCGCTTGAAGGTTGCCGAGTACATGTCGTGTAAACGACGGTAAGTGGTGAGAGCGTGTATGAAGAAGTACACCCCTGCAGGGTTATCATGATCTATTCGAATAGCCGCGTCCGCGGTAAAGGACTACTTGGTTGCCTATATAGTTCATAGACAAGTAAATGGAAACTACTAAAA
>NW_021305500.1:0-1439 GCF_002162155.2 Triticum dicoccoides
GACAAAGGGGTTCAGCTACCGCAGCAAGTAACAGATGAATCGGTGTTGTCCTAATGCAGTAAAAGAGAGCAGGAGCGAGAGAGTAGGATTGTATCGGAATGAACAAGGGGGTTTTGCTTGCCTGGCACTTTTGAAGATAACATTGAGTCTTCATCAGTGTCAACGATCACATCATCGGTATCACGTCTATCGAGAGGGGACAAATACCGGCAACACAGAAAGAAACACAATCAATGCAATGCACAATATGATGCATGATCATGACATGGCAAAATGAATGTGTTTTGGGCTAATGCATCTAGCAACAAGTTAAATGGGGTTGGTTTGAATACAAGATTCAAATTTAAACTCCATATGTGATTATTTAAATGCCCTTTATATGATTTGTGCTAAACAGCAGCTATAAGTTGTTCTAACATGCATGAAAATGGTACAGATGGATTCCTTGAATTTTTCTGATAACTTTTCATATATAAATTATTTAATTTGGAGGTACGGTTAATTTTCTATGATTTTTAGAAGTTTATATAATTTTCTGGATTTTCTGAATTATTTTAGAAAATGATTATCTGCGTCATCATTGCGTCATGCTGACCTCAGCAGGTCAACAGACCGGGTCCAGGTCAAACCTAACACTGGGACCCACATGTCAGTGTGATTAGCTTAACTAAAATTAATTAAACTAATCCTAATAGTTAACAGGGCTGGGCCCCACCTGTCATTGACTCAGGAGGGTCAACCGGGGCCCACCCGTGGTCAAAGTCAAAGTCGGCTGCCGGCGTTTAGCCGCCGGCGAGCCCGACGCGGCGGCGAGAGTGGTTTTGGCCACTCCGGCGACCAAATGGGCCGCGGAGGGCATCTAGGAGGAGCTGGGGACGAGCCGAAGCTCTTGGTGGAGTCAGTTGCGCTCGGGGCGGCCGGAATCGGTGCCGGCGGCGAGCGAGGCGGCGGCCGGAGCTTCGGGTTCGAGCGGGGCGAGGCCACAGAGGACGGGAGGGATGGTTAAGGGGCTCGCCGAGCTCCTGAGGATGCTAGGAGCACGGTGCCGTGCTTGGTTTCGAGCCTTGCTGTCTGCAGTGACGGCGGCGACATCGCCGGCGGAGCCGAGCTCGCGGCTCCGGTGGGATCGGGGCTACAGGGCACAATCGAAGGGGGGAAGAGGGAGGGGAGGCGTAGGAGCTCACAGCGAGTCCGCAGGGGTGGTCAGTGGGCTCGAGGAGGGGCTGGTGACGACGGGAGGTCACCGGCGATCTCGGTGGCCCGAGGAGGAAGAAGGCGTCGGGGACGGCGCTCCGAGGCTTCCGGCGTCACATGGGTTGGTGGAGACGAAGAAGAAGGCGCGGCGGTTCTTCTGGAGGCATCGGCGAGGCGAGGGGTGGCCGGTGGCCGCGGCGAACGGCGTCAGTGGCGACGGCTGCGCTCGGCACGAGAGGGAGAGA
>NW_021305501.1:0-1211 GCF_002162155.2 Triticum dicoccoides
TTGAACTAGCTCTATAAGCTAGTTCAAATAATTTTACACTAGAGTTGAACTAGCTCTATAGCCTACTACAAATAATTTTACACTAGAGTTGAACTAGCACTATAAGCTAGTTCAAATAATTTTACACTAGAGTTGAACTAGCTCTATAGCCTAGTACAAATAATTTTACACTAGAGTTGAACTAGTTCTATGAGATAGTTCAAATAATTTCACCCTGGAGTTGAACTAGCTCTATAGCCTAGTACAAATAATTTTACGCTAGAGTTGAACTAGTTCTATAAGCTAGTTCAAATAATTTCACCCTAGAGTTGAACTAGCTCTATAGCCTAGTACAAATAATTTTACACTAGAGTTGAACTAGCTCTATAAGCTAGTTCAAATAATTTTACACTAGAGTTGAACTAGGTCTATAAGCTAGTTCAAATAATTTTACACTAGAGTTGAACTAGCTCTATATCCTAGTACAAATAATTTTACACTAGAGTTGAACTAGCTCTATAAGCTAGTTGAAATAATTTTACACTAGAGTTGAACTAGCAATATAGCCTAGTACAAATCATTTTACACTAGAGTTGAACTAGCTCTATAAGCTAGTTCAAATAAATTTACACTAGAGTTGAACTAGCTCTATAAGCTAGTTAAAATAATTTTACACTATAGTTGAACTAGCTCTATAGCCCAGTAGAAAGAATTTTACAGTAGAGTTGAACTAGCTCCATAAGCTAGTTCAAATAATTTTACACTAGAGTTGAACTAGGTCTATAGCCTAGTGCAAATAATTTTACACTAGAGTTGAACTAGCTCTATAAGCTAGTTCAAATAATTTGACACTAGATTTTAACTATCTCTATAAGCTAGTTCAAATAATTTTACACTAGAGTTGAACTAGCTATATATCCTAGTACAAATAATTTTACGCTAGAGTTGAACTAGTTCTATAAGCTAGTTCAAATAATTTCACCCTGGAGTTGAACTATCTCTATAGCCTAGTACAAATAATTTTACACTAGAGTTGAACTAGCTCTATAGCCTAGTACAAATAATTTTACACTAGAGTTGAACTAGCTCTATAAGCTAGTTAAAATAATTTTACAATAGAGTTGACCTAGCTCTATAGCCTAATAAAAATGATTTTACACTAGAGTTGAACTAGTAATATAGCCTATTAAAGATGAGTTTACACTAGAGTTGAACTAGCTCTATAAGCTAGT
>NW_021305502.1:0-1205 GCF_002162155.2 Triticum dicoccoides
TGATACGTCTCCAACGTATCTATAATTTTTGATTGTTCCATGCTATTATATTATCAACATTGGATGTTTTATATGCATTTATATGCTATTTTATATGATTTTTGGGACTAACCTATTAACCCAGAGCCCAGTGCCAGTTTCTATTTTTCCCTTGTTTTAGAGTATCACAGAAAAGGAAAATCAAACGGAGTCCAATTGACCTGAAACTTCACGGGACCTATTTTTGGAACGGAAGCAACCCAGAAGACTTGGAGTGTATGTAAGGGAAGCAACGAGGAAGGCACGAGGCAGGGGGCGCACCCACCCCCTGGGCGCGCCCTCCACCCTCGTGGGCCCCTCGTGGCTCCCCTGATGTATTTCTTCCGCCTATATATATCCATATACCCTAAAACTATCGGGGAACACAATAGATCTGGAATCCCGCCGCCAGAAGCCTCCGTAGCCACCGAAAGCCAATCTAGACCCGTTCGGGCACCCTGCCGGAGGGGGAATCCCTCTCCGGTGGCCATCTTCATCATCCCGGTGCTCTCCATGACGAGGAGGGAGTAGTTCTCCCTCGGGGCTGAGGGTATGTACTAGTAGCTATGTGTTTGATCTCTCTCTCTCTCTCTCTCTCTCTCTCTCTCTCTCTCTCGTGTTCTTGAGGCGGTACGATCTTGATGTATCGCGAGCTTTGCTATTATAGTTGGATCTTATGATGTTTCTCCCCCTCTACTCTCTTGTAATGGGTTGAGTTTCCCCTTTGAAGTTATCTTATCGGATTGAGTCTTTAAAGATTTGAGAACACTTGATGTATGTCTTGCCGTGCGTATCTGTGGTGACAATGGGTATCACGTGATTCACTTGATGTATGTTTTGGTGATCAACTTGTGGGTTCCGCCCATGAACCTATGCATAGGGGCTGGCACACGTTTTCGGTCGTGATTCTCTGGTAGAAACTTCGGGGCACTCTTTGAGGTTCTATGTGTTGGTTGAATAGATGAATCTGAGATTGTGTGATGCATATCGTATAATCATACCCACGGATACTTGAGGAGACATTGGAGTATCTAGGTGACATTAGGGTTTTGGTTGATTTGTGTCTCAAGGTGTTATTCTAGTACGAACTCTAGGGCTGTTTGTGACACTTATAGGAATAGCCCAATGAATTGATTGGAAAGAATAACTTTGAGGTGGTTTCGTACCCTACCATAATCTCTTCGTTC
>NW_021305503.1:0-1940 GCF_002162155.2 Triticum dicoccoides
GTATTGCAATGTGTCGAAATAAGGCCTAGGGTTCATACTTTCACTAGTGCAAGTCCTCTCAACAATAATAACATAATTGGATCACATAACTATCCCTCAACATGCAACAAAGAGTCACTCCAAAGTCACTAATAGCGGAGAACGAACGAAGAGATTATGGTAGGGTACGAAACCACCTCAAAGTTATTCTTTCCAATCAATTCATTGGGCTATTCCTATAAGTGTCACAAACAGCCCTAGAGTTCGTACTAGAATAACACCTTGAGACACAAATCAACCAAAACCCTAATGTCACCTAGATACTCCAATGTCTCCTCAAGTATCCGTGGGTATGATTATACGATATGCATCACACAATCTCAGATTCATCTATTCAACCAACACATAGAACCTCAAAGAGTGCCCCGAAGTTTCTACCAGAGAATCACGACCGAAAACGTGTGCCAGCCCCTATGCATAGGTTCATGGGCGGAACCCACAAGTTGATCACCAAAACATACATCAAGTGAATCACGTGATACCCATTGTCACCATAGATACGCACGGCAAGACATACATCAAGTGTTCTCAAATCTTTAAAGACTCAATCCGATAAGATAACTTCAAAGGGGAAACTCAACCCATTACAAGAGAGTAGAGGGGGAGAAACATCATAAGATCCAACTATAATAGCAAAGCTCGCGATACATCAAGATCGTACCGCCTCAAGAACACGAGAGAGAGAGAGAGAGAGAGAGAGAGAGAGAGAGATCAAACACATAGCTACTAGTACATACCCTCAGCCCCGAGGGAGAACTACTCCCTCCTCGTCATGGAGAGCACCGGGATGATGAAGATGGCCACCGGAGAGGGATTCCCCCTCCGGCAGGGTGCCCGAACGGGTCTAGATTGGCTTTCGGTGGCTACGGAGGCTTCTGGCGGCGGGACTCCAGATCTATTGTGTTCCCCGATAGTTTTAGGGTATATGGATATATATAGGCGGAAGAAATACATCAGGGGAGCCACGAGGGGCCCACGAGGGTGGAGGGCGCGCCCAGGGGGTGGGTGCGCCCCCTGCCTCGTGCCTTCCTCGTTGCTTCCCTTACATACACTCCAAGTCTTCTGGGTTGCTTCCGTTCCAAAAATAGGTCCCGTGAAGTTTCAGGTCAATTGGACTCCGTTTGATTTTCCTTTTCTGTGATACTCTAAAACAAGGGAAAAATAGAAACTGGCACTGGGCTCTGGGTTAATAGGTTAGTCCCAAAAATCATATAAAATAGCATATAAATGCATATAAAACATCCAATGTTGATAATATAATAGCATGGAACAATCAAAAATTATAGATACGTTGGAGACGTATCAACATCCCCAAGCTTAATTCCTGCTCGTCCTCGAGTAGGTAAATGATAAAAACAGAATTTTTGATGTGGAATGCTACCTAACATATTCATCATGTATTTCTCTTTATTGTAGCAAGAATATTCATATCTATAAGATTCAAGACAAAAGTTTAATATTAACATAAAAATAATAATACTTCAAGCATACTAACTAAGCAATCATGTCTTCTCAAAATAACATGGCCAAAGAAAGTTCATCCCTACAAAATCATATAGTTTAGTCATGCTCCATTTTCTTCACACAAGAATGCTCTCATCATGCACAACCCCGATGACAAGCCAAGCAATTGTTTCATACTTTAGTAATCTCAAACCTATAAACTTTCACGCAATATATGAGCGTGAGCCATGGACATAGCACTATGGGTGGAATAGAATATGATGATGGGGGTTATGTGGAGAAGACAAAAAAAGGAGAAAGTCTCACATCAACGAGGCTAATGAATGAGCTATGGAGATGCCTGTCAACTGATGTTAATGCAAGGAGTAGGGATTGCCATGCAACGGATGCACTAGAGCTATAAATGTATGAAATCTCAACAAAAGAAACTAAGTGGG
>NW_021305504.1:0-1512 GCF_002162155.2 Triticum dicoccoides
GAATAATCGGTAAGAAATCCCAATCTCAAACCAATATCCGTGGAAGAAGAACTAGAGCTACAAGAATTCCCACCTATGAAACTCCCGAAATTTTCTGGTTATGCAATCAGGTGTTGGGGATACAGGGGAAGCATAATATCTCACCCAAACTAGCAATTCCTACATCCAGCTGTATCCATCCTTCAACACATAACCAAGAAAACTTCGAAAACCATCTACCTCAACCTTCGAAAAGCATCCGTTATACAAGTTATGGCGATACTCCCGAACTCCCGCCCCAGTACTGGGTGGCGTCGAGGTTATCTCACCAACGAACTGCATAAAAGAGATTTTCGATGTCGGCGAACATATCTCAAGTATTCCAGAATTGCAACGATAAAATTATGATGACAACACCTCAGAGCTCAACTCCCCGGGACACTTCCACTAAACCCCTGACAGGAGGCACCAAGACAATGTTCTCATCATAAGCCATCGGAACGATTCCAAGATACTCGCGTGATCCTAAATTTTTTTTATTGAAATTTGAGAAGAGAAGAGTCAAAACTCTATGTCAAGATGCCTTACCAGAGCGATGAGGAGACTGGGAAGTAAAAAGAATTCCTAAACTCTCCGATATATAATTCCTAAGTGACTCAAAACATTTTTTTCTAGACACAACTCGGCTGCTAAAACAATCAAGCAATGGGGCTCCTAAGGTCGGGGAAGGCTCTGATACCAACTTGTAACGCCCTCGATGCGGCTATAGCTCCCACGTGTCGAGGAACGACTTAGAGACGTAACCGCATTGAAAGCAATGTCGCAAGTTAGGAAATCATCACAACATCCTATGTAATATATATAATAAAAGGGGAGATACATAGTTGGCTTACACTCGCCACGTCACATCAGAGTACATAAATAACATCCATCAGACAAACACTCATGGCCCGACTACGGCGCCAAAATAGAAAAGAACCCAACATGCGACAAGGCCCTGAATCGAACCCCAACTAGGCACCACTACTGATCATCAGGAAAAGACACGTAGTAACGCTGAGAGTCTTCGTCGAACTCCCACTTGAGCTCGTAATCGTCACCTGGAGCGGAATCACCTGGACCTGCATCTGGAGTTATAGTATCTGTGAGCCACAGGGACTCAGCAATCTCGCACCCTCGCGATCAAGACTATTTAAGCTTATAGGAAGGGTAAGGCAAATATAAGTGGAGCTGCAGCAAGCGACTAGCATATATGGTGGCTAACTTATTTGCAAAAGAGAGCGAGAAGAGGAGGCGAAGCACGAGCGAGAACCTAGAAGAACAACCTGCGCAAGCATAACTCCAACACCGTGTCCACTTCCCGGACTCCGCCGGAAAGGGGCCATCACGGTAACACACTCAGTTGATTCGTTTTAATTAATTAAGGTTCAAGTTATCTAAAACCGGACATTAACAAATTCCCATCTGCCCATAACCGCGGGCACTGCTTTCGAAAGTTCAATCCCTACAGGGGAGTCCCAACTTAGCCCATGA
>NW_021305505.1:0-1378 GCF_002162155.2 Triticum dicoccoides
TGTGCCACTTTGGGTTTACGACTAGTCATGTCAGCCCGGGCTCCTTATCATATGGATGCTAGCGACACTATCATATACGTGAGCCAAAAGGCGCAAACGGTCTCGGGAAAAAGGTAAGACGACACCCGTGGGGATACCGTGCGTGAGGCCGCAAAGTGATATGAGGTGTTACCGGCTAGATCGATGTGACATCGAGTCGGGGTCCTGACACCATCACAAAAAATTATGAAAAATTACCATCAGTCCTATAGCACATGTGCCCACGTTGTGTAAAAAACTCATGATTTTATCACGCTCCAAGTATTTAATAATATTCACGCTGCATCGTTACCGCAGAACGTCTACTACCGTTTCATTGCCGTCCGTGAGGGGGGCCACAACCCGGAGACGCGTGCCGCCTCTTCGGACATGCCACAACACCACCCCGCATGTATGAGGGCCCGGTACGACGCTCCGGTGGCATTGCTACCCCCCAGGGCCCCCGTCCCGCCTAACCCTGTAGCGTTTGACCACGGGATCTAGCGCTTTGACTTTGCACGGACGGGCTTTGACCAGTGGACCTCTCCACCTGGTTGTGTTAGGTCGGCCCAGAGGGACACCGGGAAGCAACAGCCGGGCCAAACCGACAGCTACATCCACTCCGTGTAGACCCGACGCGTCCGTTTCCCCGCTCCAGGTACCGGCGGCGGCGGCGTCCGTGAGGGGGGGGGGCACACCCCGGAGACGCGTGCTGGGCGTTTGCAACCGCCTCAACACTTCCAGACTTGTGAGAGGCCGCCTACGCAAGATTTGACGGTATGCTAGCCCCCGGAGGCTGCCGGCCACAGTCGTAGACGTGCGAAGAGCAATCCGCGTAGAGGGAAGTGTTCAGATACTTCTTCATGACAAAAAATTATGAAAAATTACCATCAGTCCTATAGCACATGTGCCCATGTTGTGTAAAAAACTCATGATTTTATCACGCTCCAAGTATTTAATAATATTCACGCTGCATCGTTACCGCAGAACGTCTACTACCGTTTCATTGCCGTCCGTGAGGGGGGCCACAACCCGGAGACGCGTGCCGCCTCTTCGGACATGCCACAACACCACCCCGCATGTATGAGGGCCCGGTACGACGCTCCGGTGGCATTGCTACCCCCCAGGGCCCCCGTCCCGCCTAACCCTGTAGCGTTTGACCACGGGATCTAGCGCTTTGACTTTGCACGGACGGGCTTTGACCAGTGGACCTCTCCACCTGGTTGTGTTAGGTCGGCCCAGAGGGACACCGGGAAGCAACATCCGGGCCAAACCGACAGCTACATCCACTCCGTGTAGACCCGACGCGTCCGTTTCCCCCCTCCAGGTACCGGTGGCGGCGGCGTCCGTGAGGGGGGGG
>NW_021305506.1:0-1866 GCF_002162155.2 Triticum dicoccoides
CAGGGGATCTCCATGGTAGTTACCGTAGTTCAACACGTGCACTAGTGGCACGTATTGACCATAATGTTGAGGAGTTCGATTGTAGATATTGTAATTCTCAAGATCAGTACAAAATGCGATCAGATGATTTTTCTCCTTATAAGTTAATTCGGAGCCATCGGTGTAGTGAGTTTTGTCTACCATCTTCCGCACATTCTTTGAAGAATGAAAATAATCTGTCAATGGAAATAAGTTGTCAACTATTTTGAAATAAACAATATAAATTACTTAATAACTATGTTTGAGAAGCTCACATGGGGGAAGAATTGGAAGTGTATCCACAAGGACCCAAATGTCCATATTGTCTTGCTCGATTGTAGGATCACCAAGATCCATGGTGACAAACATACCCTCATCAAAACCATACATCTTGCAACGTGCTTCCCAATTTTTGCAACCAAACTGGATTACACTCTCAGCATTGTACAACTTTACTTCAAAATCCACACCATGATGGGTCCTTAGGTGAATTTTTTTGGTTTCCATACTTTCATGGTCTTCAAAACCCATCCTCGCCAAGACATAGGTCTTGCATAGCATGGGATAAACTAGTCGAATTGGAAAAGATGAAAAATACACGTTAAAATAGTTGAAGTCGTACGTGCTTAATTACGAAAAAACTATTGTCGTCGTTGCGTACCGTATGAACATCGAAGGTCTCCTCGAGCTTAATGCTGAAGCGCCGATCTTTGTCCAGCTCAAGGAACCTGTCGCACATACCTCGGTTGTCGTGGCACCAGTCGCACTCCGTCGGGCGGTTTTCGTCGTCCGAGTACGACATTTCCGGCCTATGTTCATAATTCAAATATTAAACTTGTACAATTAAATATATATACTAAAAAACCTAAATTAGATCATTATTATTAATCACGGGTTGACTATCGGTGATGGTATAGCTCCTCCCACTACTAGGGAAAACCCTAGCAGTAGCGCGTGTTTTGTGTCTACTAGTAGCGCGGGAAGCTGCGCTACTAATAAGGCGCTACAGCTATTGCTTAGCAGTAACGCGTGCCGCCACACGCTATTGCTAGTACAAATAGCTGCAGCGCTTGTTCAGTACCGCGCTACTGCTAAGTTATCTACTTGCAGCGTGTTTCCTTTCCATCGCTACTAGTATTTTTTTATATTTTTTTATTTTTAGTGTATTTATGCGCCATCATACAAATATTGGTATGATACCAGCTGTTATGAGGTTTACATCATTATGTCCATAACAGTGTATTAAATGAAGATGGATTAGGTTCAAGTGAAGGCAATATGTGGTGCATGTCAAAAGTATACTACTAATCCAAACTTGATCTACTTTGGATTAGTAGTAATTTCGATGTGCACCACATGTTGCCTCCACTTGAATCTAATCCGCCAGCATAAGATATTTAATCATCATCATGGTCATTACCACCAACATTATTTATTTAATCACCACTAACACTAGCTAATAATAATCATCATAGTCATTACCACCAACACTAGCTATTTTATCATCATAGTAATAGTGTAGCACATCATCATCCTGAAACTCATTTCTAGCCAGCTACTCACTCCTGCTACTCACTCCTGCTGCTCTCTCTTAGGTAAAAGAACATAAAACATGTGTAGCTCTCTTCCTTGATCAAGTTGGAGCATGCAGATGAACCTGTCTCCTAATCGGTTGGGTACATTTCATTAATTAGATGGTCCATGCCATCAGCAATTGCACTATTGACTGACTGTCTATATTCTCCACCTCACAAGACAACATCCCCTGTTCTGTTTAAAAGTGAGGCATGTACTGGTGTCAAAATCAACAACACTCAGCATTGCCTCGGTTTAGTAAACAGATAAAAC
>NW_021305507.1:0-585 GCF_002162155.2 Triticum dicoccoides
GGGCCAGAATCGGCCAAAACTGCCAGTGTTGATGACCTACACGTAAGCGCACCTTGGGGTTCAACAACTATGGAAATTTGTTCGAGACCCCAAAATAGTGAGTAATAATCCAAGATACGGGTCAGAATCGGCCAAAACTGCGAGTGTTGATGACCGACACATAAACGCACCACAGGGTTCGTTAACCATGGAAACCACTCCAGGACCCCAAAACAATGAGTAATAGTCCATGAAATGGGCCACAATTGGCCAAAACTGCCAGTGTGGATGACCGACACGTAACCGGACCTTGGGGTTCAACAATTATGGAAATTGCTTCGTTACCCGAAAACAGTGAGTAATAATCAAAGAAATGGGCTACAATCGGCCTAAACTGTTAGTGTTCATGACTGACACATAAACGCACCACATGGTTCGTTAACCATGGAAACCACTTCGGGACCCCAAAACAGTGAGTAATAGTCCATGAAACGGCCCAAAATCGGCCAAAACTGCCAGTGTTGATGACCGACACGTAAGCGCACCTTGGGGTTCAACAACTATAGAAATCGCTCCGGGACCCCAAAACAGTGAGTAATCCAAGAA
>NW_021305508.1:0-1217 GCF_002162155.2 Triticum dicoccoides
CCCCCCCAATCCTAGTCCAACTAGGATTCCTCGGAGGGGAAGGGAGAGAGGGGGGCCGGCCACCTTCTCCTAGTCCTAATAGGACTAGGGGAGGGGGAAGAGGCGCAGCCACCTTGGGCTGCCCCTTTCTCCTTTCCACTAAGGCCCATGAAGGCCCATATGGCTCCCGGGGGGTTCCGGTAACCTCCCGGTAACCCGGTAAAATCCCGATTTCACCCGGAACACTTCCGATGTCCAAACATAGGCTTCCAATATATCAATCTTTACGTCTCGACCATTTCGAGACTCCTCGTCATGTCCGTGATCACATCCGGGACTCCGAACGACCTTCGGTACATCAAAATGCATAAACTCATAATATAACTGTCATCGTAACCTTAAGCGTGCGGACCCTACGGGTTCGAGAACAATGTAGACATGACCAAGACACGTTTCCGGTCAATAACCAATAGCGGGACCTGGATGCCCATATTGGCTCCTACATATTCTACGAAGATCTTTATCGGTCAGACCGCATAACAACATACGTTGTTCCCTTTGTCATCGGTATGTTACTTGCCCGAGATTCGATCGTCGGTATCCAATACCTAGTTCAATCTCGTTACTGGCAAGTCTCTTTACTCGTTCCGTAATACATCATCTCACAACTAACATATTAGTTGCAGTGCTTGCAAGGCTTATGTGATGTGCATTACCGAGAGGGCCCAGAGATACCTCTCCGACAATCGGATTGACAAATCCTAATCTCGAAATACGCCAACCCAACATCGACCATTGGAGACACCTGTAGTACTCCTTTATAATCACCCATTTACGTTGTGACGTTTGGTAGTACCCAAAGTGTTCCTCCGGTAAACGGGAGTTGCATAATCTCATAGTCATAGGAACATGTATAAGTCATGAAGAAAGCAATAGCAACATACTAAACGATCAGGTGCTAAGCTAATGGAATGGGTCATGTCAATCAGATCATTCAACTAATGATGTGACCTCGTTTAATCAAATAACAACTCATTGTTCATGGTTAGGAAACATAACCATCTTTGATTAACGAGCTAGTCAAGTAGAGGCATACTAGTGACATTTTGTTTGTCTATGTATTCACACATGTATTATGTTTCCGGTTAATACAATTCTAGCATGAATAATAAACATTTATCATGATATAAGGAAATAAATAATAACTTTATTATTGCCTCTAGGGCATATTTCCTTCA
>NW_021305509.1:0-991 GCF_002162155.2 Triticum dicoccoides
GCTCTCTTTTACTGCATTAAGACAACGCGTTTCAAACTGCTGTGTGCTACGATAGTTGAACCCATTTCCTCTGCATGACCTGTCATTGCCACAGTAACTAGATGAAACCCACTAGCATGTGTAGGAGTTGCTTGAGCCATATGTATGTGTTGTTCCTACCTTGCTATGCCTGCTATGCTTAGAGTCGTGTCAGGTCTGGTTCATCTGGGTGATGGGCTGGAGTGAAATGATTATGTCGGTAATGAGAGTGGTGTGGTGAACACGATTTGGTAAAGGTATCGATGAGAGGCCATGTAGGAGTACATGGTGGGTTGTTTCATTGAAGCCGACCTTAAGCACTGAGATCTGTATGCGTGATTTAAGATACAGCTACTACCATACATTGGGCCCTGAAATATGACCCCGCTCGACTTCTTATTCACCCTAGCTCTCTGTCCAGGAGTTGCAAGTAGTTTCTGGTGTTTGTAGCCTACTGGAGGCCGTGGACAGCGCTGACCGTAGGGGTGGGCTGTGATGCGGTAGGTACGTGGCACGGTGTACCGAATATCCGTTAGGTATCTCGGGAACCCTGTTCACATCGTTCGGGGCCGTATGGGAAACCTCGGCCGGACTCCCTGCGGATGGAACCTGAATAGGCGATAAACCTGGCCTAGAGGCTTAAGTGTTTAGGTAGGTCGTGGTCTACACCCACGTCGGCTTTCGCTTGAAGTCTGCCGAGCACATGTCGTGTGCAGACGCTAAGTGGTGGAAACATGTATGAAGAAGTACACCCCTGCAGGGTTATCATAATCTATTCGAATAGCCGCGTCCGCGGTAAAGGACTACTTGGTTGCCTATACAGTTCATAGACAAGTAAATGGAAACTACTAAAAGCCTCAAGATAAGTGTGAGTGCCGAGGATGGCTCTTCCGTAGGAAGACGGAGGTGGATCCTCGGTAGTGTATTGAAGTGGTGAGTAGTGGACTCGTGTGCGCAAAACCATTTCAAGTTG
>NW_021305510.1:0-1405 GCF_002162155.2 Triticum dicoccoides
AATTTGAATCTTGGATTCAAACCAACTTCATTTAATCTGTTGCTAGTTGCATTAGCCCAAAACACATTCATTTTGCCATGTCATGATCATGCATCATATTGTGCATTGCATTGATTGTGTTCCCTTCTGTGTTGCCGGTATTTGTCCCCTCTCGATAGACGTGATACCGATGATGTGATCGTTGACACTGATGAAGACTCAATGTTATCTTCAGAAGTGCCAGGCAAGCAAAACCCCCTTGTTCATTCCGATACAATCCCACTCTCTCGCTCCTGCTCTCTTTTACTGCATTAGGACAACAACGATTCATCTGTTACTTGCTGCGGTAGCTGAACCCCTTTATCCTTTGCATGACCTGTCATTGCCACAGTAAATAGATGAAACCCACTAGCATGAGTAGGAGTTGTTTGAGCCCTGATGTGCCTACTCATTCATGCTTGTTTGTCATGCCTGCTACTGCTTAGAGTTGAGTCGGGTCTGATTCATCGGGGATGAATTAGAGGCGTGTGAACCTGTCCTACTATGTGTGAGCTAAGTGTGTGAACACGTTTTGGTAAAGGTAGCGGTGAGAGGCCATGTAGGAGTACATGGTGGGTTGTCTCATTGTAGCCGTCCTCAGGAACTGAGTTCTGTGTTTGTGATCCATGATTCAGCTACTACCACGCATTGGGCCCGAAACCAATGGACCCTCTCGGCTTCTTAATCACCCTTGTCCTCTGTCCAGGAGTTGCAAGTAGTTTCTGGTGTTTGTAGTATGCTGGAGGCCGTGCGCAGTGCTGACCGTAGGGGTGGGCTGTGATGCGGTAGGCACGTGGCACGGTGTACCGGGCGCCCGTTTGGTGTCTCGGGAACCCTGTTCACATCGTTTGGGGCTGTGAGCGAAACTCCGGCCGGATCTCCTCATGGATGGAACCCGAATAGGCCATAAACCTGGACTAGAGACTCGAGTGTTTAGGCAGGCCCTGGCCGACATCCACGTTGGGCTTCCGCTTGAAGGTTGCCGAGTACATGTCGTGTAAACGGCGGTAAGTGGTGAGAGCGTGTGTGAAGAAGTACACCCCTGCAGGGTTAATATGATCTATTCGAATAGCCGTGTCCGCGGAAAAGGACTTCTGGTTGCTTATATCAGTTCATAGACAAGTGAAAGTGGATACCCTAAAATACGCAAGATAAGCGTGAGTGCTATGGATGGCGTTCTCGTAGGGAGACGGGAGCGGATCCATAGTGGTGTATTGATATGGTGAATATGTGGACTCGTGTGCGCCACCTCAAAGAGTTACTTGCAGTCGTAGTTCAGGTTAGCCACCGAGTCAAAGCTGGCTTGCTGCAGTCAAACCCCACCACCCCTTTGTTGATAATGATGCATATATAGATAGTTCTGATGTAAGTCTTGCTGGGTACATTT
>NW_021305511.1:0-1325 GCF_002162155.2 Triticum dicoccoides
CCAGACCAACCTTACGCGTACGCTTACGCGAGACCGGTTCCCTCGACGTGCTTTGCACAGAGATGGCTTGCGGGCGACTGTCTCTCCAACTTTAGTTGAACCAAGTATGGCTACGCCCGGTCCTTGCGAAGGTTAAAACGGAGTCTATTTGACAAACTATCGTTGTGGTTTTGATGCGTAGGTGAGATTGGTTCTTACTTAAGCCCGTAGCAGCCACGTAAAAAAATGCAACAACAAAGTAGAGGACGTCTAACTTGTTTTTGCAGGGCATGTTGTGATGTGATATGGTCAAGGCATGATGCTGAATTTTATTGTATGAGATGATCATGTTTTGTAACCAAGTTATCGGCAACTGGCAGGAGCCATATAGTTGTCGCTTTATTGTATGCAATGCAATCGCGATGTAATGCTTAACTTTATTACTAAACGGTAGTGATAGTCGTGAAAGCATAAGATTGGCGAGACGACAACGATGCTACGATGGAGATCAAGGTGTCGCGCCGGTGACGATGGTGATCATGACGGTGCTTCGGAGATGGAGATCACAAGCACGAGATGATGATGGCCATATCATATCACTTATATTGATTGCATGTGATGTTTATCTTTTTATGCATCTTATCTTGCTTTGATTGACGGTAGCATTATAAGATGATCTCTCATTAAATTATCAAGAAGTATTCTCCCTGAGTATGCACCGTTGCCAAAGTTCGTCGTGCCCAGACACCACGTGATGATCGGGTGTGATAAGCTCTACGTCCGTCTACAACGGGTGCAAGCCAGTTTTTGCACACGCAGAATACTCGGGTTAAACTTGACGAGCCTAGCATATGCAGATATGGCCTCGGAACACGGAGACCGAAAGGCCGAGCGTGAATCATATAGTAGATATGATCAACATAACGATGTTCACCATTGAAAACTACTCCATCTCACGTGATGATCGGTTATGGTTTAGTTGATTTGGATCACGTAATCACTTAGAGGATTAGAGGGATGTCTATCTAAGTGGGAGTTCTTAAATAATATGATTAATTGAACTTAAATATTATCATGAACTTAGTACCTGATAGTATCTTGCTTGTTTATGTTGATTGTAGATAGATGGCTCGTGCTGTTGTTCCGTTGAATTTTAATGCGTTCCTTGAGAAAGCAAAGTTGAAAGATGATGGTAGCAATTACACGGACTGGGTCCGTAACTTGAGGATTATCCTCATTGCTGCACAGAAGAATTACATCCTGGAAGCACCGCTGGGTGCCAGGCCTGCTGCTGGAGCAACGCCAGATGTTATGAACGTCTGGCAGAGCAAAGCTGATGACTACTC
>NW_021305512.1:0-1975 GCF_002162155.2 Triticum dicoccoides
GGGAAAAGAAAAAGAAAAAAAATAAATGAGAGAAAAAGAGAGAAGGGACAATTGCTACTATCTCTTTTGCCACACTTGTGCTTCAAAAATAGCACCATGATCTTCATGATAGAGAGTCTCATATGTTGTCACTTTCATATACTAGTGGGAATTTTTCATTATAGAACTTGGCTTGTATATTCCAATGATGGGCTTCCTCAAAATGCCCTAGGTCTTCGTGAGCAAGCAAGTTGGATGCACACCCACTTAGTTTCTTTTGTTGAGCTTTCATATATTTATAGCTCTAGTGCATCCGTTGCATGGCAATCCCTACTCACTCAAATTGATATCTATTGATGGGCATCTCCATAGGCTGTTGATACGCCTAGTTGATGTGAGACTATCTTCTCCCAGTTTTTGTCCTCACAACCACCACATTAGACCACCATAGTGCTATGTCCATGGCTTGCACTCATGTATTGTGTAAGAGTTGAAAAGCTGAAGCGCGTTAAAAAGTATGAACCAATTGCTCGGCTCGTCATCGGGGTTGTGCATGATGGGAGTATTTTGTGTAATGAAAATGAAGCATGGCCTAACTATATGATTTTATAGGGATAAGCTTTCTTTGGCCATGTTATTTTGATAGGACATGATTATTTGTTAGTATGCTTTGAAGCATTATTATTTTTATGTTTTATAAGCTTTTATCTTGAGTCATATGGATCTGAACATTCATGCTACATTAAAGAAAATTACATTGAGAACTATGCTAGGTAGCATTCCACATCAAAAATTCTGTTTTTATCATTTACCTACTCGAGGACGAGCAGGAATTAAGCTTGGGGATGCTTGATACGTCTCCAACGTATCTATAATTTTTTATTGTTCCATGCTATTATATTACCTGTTTTGGATGTTTATGGGCTTTATTTTATACATTATTATCATTTTTGGGACTAACCTACTACCGGAGGCCCAGCCTGTATTGCTGTTTTTTTGTCTATTTCAGTATTTCAAAGGAAAGGAATATCAAACGGAGTCCAAATGGAATAAAACCTTCGAAAGCCTGATTTTTGAAATGAACGTGATCCAGAGGACTTGGAGTGCAAGTCAAGAAGCAGTCGAGGTGTCCACGAGAGGGTAGGGCCTCCCCCCTATAGGGCACACCCCCTGTCTCGTGGGCCCCTTGGGCGTCCACCGACGTACTTCTTCCTCCTATATAAGCCTACATACCCCGAAAACATCTAGGGAGCAACCGAAACACAATTTCCTCCAACGTAACCTTCTGTATCCGCGAGATCCCATCTTGGAGCCGTCGCCGACATTCTGCCGGAGGGGGATTCCACCATGGAGGGCTTCTACATCAACACCATATATAGCCCTTCCGATGAGTTGTGAGTAGTTTAACACAGACCTTCGGGTCCATAGTTATTAGCTAGTTGGCTTCTTCTCTCTTTTTGGATCTCAATACAATGTTCTCCCCCTCTCTTGTGGAGATCTATTCGATGTAATCTCTTTTTGCGGTGTGTTTGTCGAGATCCGATGAATTGTGGGTTTATGATCAGATTTATCTATGGTTAATAATTGAATCTTCTCCGAATTCTTTTATATGATTGAGTTATCTTTGCAAGTCTCTTCGAATTATCGGTTTGGTTTGGCCTACTAGATTGATCTTTCTTGCCATGGGAGAAGTGCTTAGCTTTGGGTTCAATCTTGCGGTGTTCCTACCCAGTGACAGAAAGGGTTGCAAGACACGTATTGTATTGTTGCCATCGAGGATAAAAAGATGGGATTTATATCATATTGCTTGAGTTTAACCCTCTACATCATGTCATCTTGCTTAATGCGTTACTCTGTTCTTATGAACTTAATACTCTAGATGCATGCTGGATAGCAGTCGATGTGTGGAGTAATAGTAGTAGATGCAGGCAGGAGTCAGTCTATTTGTTGCGGACGTGATGCCTATATACATGATCATGCCTAGATAACGTCATAA
>NW_021305513.1:0-1416 GCF_002162155.2 Triticum dicoccoides
CTTAGAGTCGTGTCAGGTCTGGTTCATCTGGGTGATGGGCTAGAGTGAAATGTTTATGTCGGTAATGAGAGTGGTGTGGTGAACACGATTTGGTAATGGTATCGATGAGAGGCCATGTAGGAGTACATGGTGGGTTGTTTCATTGAAGCCGACCTTAAGCACTGAGATCTGTATGTGTGATTTAAGAATCAGCTACTACCATGCATTGGGCCCGAAACCAATGGACCCTCTCGGCTTCTTATTCACCCTAGTTCTCCGTCCAGGAGTTGCAAGTAGTTTCTGGTGTTTGTAGCCTACTGGAGGCCGTGGACAACGCTGACCGTAGGGGTGGGCTGTGATGCGGTAGGTACGTGGCACGGTGTACCGAATACCCGTTAGGTATCTCGGGAACCCTGTTCACATCGTTCGGGGCCGTATGGGAAACCTCAGCCGGACTCCCTGCGGATGGAACCTGGATAGGCGATAAACCTGGACTGGAGGCTTAGGTGATTAGGTAGGTCGTGGCCGACACCCACGTTGGGCTTCCGCTTGAAGGTTGCCGAGTACATGTCGTGTAAACGACGGTAAGTGGTGAGAGCGTGTATGAAGGAGTACACCCCTGCAGGGTTAACATGATCTATTCGAATAGCCGCGTCCGCGGTAAAGGACTACTTGGTTGCCTACACAGTTCATAGACAAGTAAATGGAAACTACTAAAAGCCTCAAGATAAGTGTGAGTGCCGAGGATGGCTCTTCCGTAGGAAGACGGAGGCGGATCCTCGGTAGTGTATTGAATTGGTGAGTAGTGGACTCGTGTGCGCAAAACCATTTCAAGTTGGAGTATCGTAGGATAGCCTAGCCAAGAGTCAAAGCTGGCTTGCTGCAATAACTCCACCAACCCTTCTTGATACTAAGCATGTATGTAGGATCTGATGTAAGTCTTGCTGAGTACCTTTGTACTCATGTTGCTATAATCTACATTTTTACAGAAGACGCTGCAGCCCCTTCTGATGGGTTCTATGTAGACGTTGACATCAACGAGTAGGCTAAAGACCCAGGTGGTGACCCTGAGCTTGTGAAGGACCTTGTAGTATAGCTAGGCTTCCCAAGCCTCCTTTATTTTACTAGTTGTCTGTACTCAGACAAGTTACTTCCGCTGCTGGTTTGTATGACTGTATGACTTGTATGTTGGGTCGTGAGACCCGTACCTTTGTGTATGTTATGTATGGCTCCCTGAGCCTTAAATAAAGTACTTGTGTCGTAGAGTCATGTTGTGATGCTTCGTTGTATTTGCACATATCGAGCATATTGTGTGTATGATTGAAATGCTTGGTATGTGTGGGATCTGACTATCTAGTTGTTTATCTTTAGTAGCCTCTCTTACCGGGAAATGTCTCCTAGTGTTACCGCTGAGCCCTGGTAGCTTGCTACTGCTCT